>NW_022196900.1:3775154-3785425 GCF_008632895.1 Mastomys coucha | reverse complement strand
CAAGATGGCGGGGCTGGAGGACATGGAGGGAGAGGTAGGCTGGCTGGAGGGGAGGCAAGATGGCGGGGATGGAGGACATGGAGGGAGAGGCAGGCTGGCTGGTTTAGCCTGGTGATGTCTGTTCAGTTCGTCTCAGGAGGCCATTTTATGGATCTGAATATTTACAGCAGTGAATTCTCCTACATGTGACATGCAGCGGAGACCCAGTTTAATAGCTCTTACTTGTGTGGGAATGATACTTGTGACGATTACAACAGCTTGAAGGCACCTGCAAATACCATCCCTGTAAGCCTTTGCTTAGAGTCCCAGTGCCAGGAAAATAAACATTATTCCCCGATTTTTGGTTTCTCTCTCATCTATCTCTTCATTATCTATAGGAATGTTTGTCGGTTACAGGCCTCATCCTACCTATAGGAGATGTAGCAGTAAAGACCAGACAAGGGAGTCTCACCCACCCAAGACTTGTATCTTGTGGTGGTGGTAACAATAAACAAGGGACTTAATGGCATAATATTTGGACAATAAGCAATATGGGTGTTTGATGGCAGGCTAATATAAACCATATATGGACCCGCTAATCTGACCCACCCTTAACATCTCCACAGACACAGTCCCTGATATCAATAGGGGTACAAGGTGCACACGATACAGATGTGGAGAACAAGGCACAGAGCCAAAGGTAGAAATCAGAGGCTTACCCCAGGGGTGGGAACAGAAGTCACAACTCGGTGCTGGGGAAGACTCTACAGAGTGGAAAAGAGAACTCACACTATGTGTTGAGAGGCCTCACGATTTCCTGCTAATGAAGAGTGGTGCTTATCTGTACCCTGGTGGGACTTAGGGTTTTAGTTAAAAGTTAATCGTATTCATTTACTTTTTATCCTTGCCCATTATCAACACACACACACACACACACACACACACACACACACAGGGAGGGGGTGCTAAAAGGAATGAGCTCATAATCTAAAGAAAATAAAGGAGGAAAATGGAGCAGATGGAGGACGAGTGAGATGCAAGCTGATAGACTTTAAAAATTTGGAGAGCTGAAAACCAGATGGACTGGTGGTGACTGGTTTGGGAGCCCAAAGAAAGGAAAGGCCAAGCGCCTTGAAGTGTGGTACAAGAAAAAGACAAATTCTGGAAGAGCCCAGGATTTACGCAGCTATCTCAGAAAGTGGGATGAAGGATGAAGACAGACTTCCAAATTTCCTCTCCCACACCTCACACGATATCCCCCTGCAATATTCCCTCTCTCAAAGATGGCAGCCTGGGCGGCCAAACCCGGACGGAGCACAGAGAGCTCTCAGACAGCTCCTTACAGGCCTTGCCCGCACTGCCTTCTGGGAAGGAGACCAGAGGAGGGTTTCCTAGCATGGGATTTGCAAAGCCTAAATAATTTACTGTCTGGCCCTTTCCTGGCGCACTATCTACAAAGCCTACATTATTTATTATCTTGGTCTTTACAGAAAAAACTTGCTGACCGCTGCATTAGGCTGTAAAAATCCAAGTGGTTCTGAAATCTAAAGTATGCAAAGTTTAATTTTAAGATTCCATTAATATTCCTAACATTTCCTGGATAATGAAGATGATAGAATCACGGAGAGAAATAATTTTATGGAATTCTTTTTTTTTTTTTTAATGTTTATGTATATGGGTGCTTTGCTTGCTTGTATGTCTGTGCACCGTGTGCAATGCCCTGTTCCTAAAGAGGCCATTGGTCTCCTGGAACTGTAGTTAAAGGTGGTTGTGAGCTGCTATGTGGGTGCTAGGAACCAAGCCAGGGTCCTCTGGAAGAGCAACCATGGCTCCAGACCCTTTACCGTATTCTTATTTTATTTTAATTTTTTAACTTTCTATTGGTTCTTTGAGAATTCCCCATCATGCACCTCAATCCCACTCACCTTCCTTTCCCCTCGTACCTGCCTTCCACCCTAGCAACCTCGCCCCAATAGATAAAGAAAAAGTCTCATCGTGGAAGCTGTAGTGTGTCATGGTGTGTCCCATAGTGTACTCTTTTGTCCAAACTTCTTTGCTTTCAAATGTTCTTTGCAATGACTCCTAAGTCTGGGATGAGCCCTCTGGCTTCTGCTACTTTAGCAATCCTCACTGGGACTCCTCTCAGACATCCTGTTGTTGCCCTGTGTCATGGAGATACTGTTGTTTTAGATCTGCAGGACTGGCTGCTTCATGCACTCCAGCAGTTCCTGGATGGAGTCGATATTGGGGTGGGCTAATTCAAAGCCCTGAATCTAGACTCGAGAGGTATCTGAGCTGGTTAGCTCACCAGCATCCCTGATCACGCCCTAGGGCTGGTTCACCAGCAACCTCCCCCGACCCCATCCACAAACCAGGGCCAGCTCTATCCTGTGGCTCAGGCCAGGTGCAGGGGCTGCTCTCCCATCCGCCATAGGTGTGGAGGCACTAGGGAGTGAAGGGAAGGACAGCTGGAGCTATCCCTCAGCAGACAAGAGGCAAGGCTGGCTCTCACGCTGTGTCCTCTGGGTCAGCTGACCTGACCCCCCCCCACACACACATGCTGCCCAGGCGAGGTGCAGGGCCTGCTCTCCCTATTTATGGTTTTACTTTCATATTTCTCTATGTTTACATCTTCTGTAGTCAATCAACTATATTATTATCTTAATTAAAATAAGCAACTTTTCTTTTTTTTCTAGAGAGTACAAAGAGAAACCAGAAGACAGAAGAACCACAAGCTAATTAGCTAGTTAGTTTCTTGAGCATGCATTACATATTATATTAACAGAATTTTAGATAGCAGATACATTTAGATAGCAATCCTCTAATACATTTGCACAGGTATTGCTCTTCTAAGAAAAAAAGTATAACCTTAAAATTATATTTCATGAGCAGTATTTTGTATCTTTCTTGGGAGACTCCATGCATCCAAAATTTTTTTTAAGATTTATTTATTTAATGTATATGAATACACTGTAGCTGTCTTCAGACACACCAGAAGAGGGCATGGGATCCCATTACAGATGGTTGTGAGCCACCATGTGGTTGCTGGGATTTGAACTCAGGACCTCTGGAAGAACAGTCAGTGTTCTTAACCGCTGAGCCATCTCTCCAGCCCAGAGAGAGCCAAATCTTATCTATAATTTATTTCCACTTTTATGGTTAGCTAAGAGTTTGCAATGGCAGGTCTCCTTTGGTTTAGTTTTCTTGTGCTGCTGTGAAACAAGCCCAGAGTCTGGTGCCTGCAGGCAGTTTGCCAGGGAGCTATGACCCAGTATGAAAGTCACAACTGTTTTAATATACATGCTTGTGATTTCTAGAATTACAACAATTTCATAGAATTATACTCCTTCAAAAAGGTATTCACGACTGTCATTGCATTTAGATCAATACATAAATTAAGATTTTTTTAAATTTAGAGGGTGTTATGGAAGAAAGGATAATTTACTTAACTCAGAAATTTAAGTTAGAAAAATTAGGGACTTTGGGTCATGGAAAATTATTCATTTATGAAAACCAAAATCTTGTGTGTCATTATTTTTGTAAGGTAAGTTTTTTAGAGACTTGGCATCATATGTTTTGCTTTGGCTTTGAACTAACTATGTTTTCCCTAGCACATGACTGTAGATTAGAGACCCCTGTATGACTGTATGCTTGGTCTTCACAAGAAGAAACGAGCAGTCTGGTAAGTCTCTCTTCTCCTTTAGACTGCAGACATATTTATTTATTTGAATTGGCAACATATTGATCATGTAAACATGTTTGAAATGAAGTAAAAGCTGAAGGCTAGCTAATGAAAGCTACTTATGTATTTATTTGGTGAGAACTCTATGGGCTCATGTCCACGGTGTGATTGCACGCATATGCTTGTTTATACGGGGTGGTGCTCAGAGGACAAACTTAGATGAACATCCTCACTCAGTTTCCTCACTCAGATGCCCACCACCTCTTTTAGATTTTGATTATCTTTTCCTTGAGACAGCCTTTCTCACTGACCAGAAACTTGTCACCTGGGTTAGGCTGGCCGGTTGGCTGACAAGTCCCAGGAGTCTATCAATCAGAGGGGGTTTTAAGCACATGCTACAGCGGTAGACTCTTTCAGCTATTGATTACATGGCGGGTAATGTGTGGGGGCTCCACGGGCTTCTGAGCAGGGGCTCTCCTCATCAAACTCTCAGTCCCTTTCTCCCTGCATCCCTTAAGCCCCCTTCTCTTTTCTCATCATCCTCTTAGGACTGCATGTGCACACACCCACAAAGACCAAAAATTCTGTGGAGAAATGCACCCACACAGATGTCTATACCTAGAAACACATATGGTCAGGTTCAGAAGACCCAGCTCTGCAGATCCTGTTCATGTGATGCAGAAAAAAATATACTCACAGGGAGACATCCACAACCTCATTTTCTACACAAAGACAAAGTAAAATTCCAAATTCACTGAATTCAGATTAGCTGTGTACAAAATAAAACACACTCAAAGCTCTGGAATCCTCCTGTTAGCCCCACATAGCCCTGAAGAGATTTTAGCAGGTCACACACACACACACCGATTCCTCTATTCAGATCACTCAGAAAAACAAGCAAACAAGCAAACAAACAAAGCTCTCTCGTCCAACCACTAGCTTGAACTCAGCCGAGAGGCCTTTCCAGATTACTTCAGTCCAAACAATCTCTCTATTTTTATAGGAGATCTACATAGCAACTCATCTACCAGGCATGCCTCACATACTTGGATTACTATTGTATGGGTGGATGCCTGGTAATTCCTACTATTCAGAAACCATGGGACTCACTCTGTGTGTAGGAACAGGTGTGTCTGTGCTTATGGAGGTCAGAGAACCACCTCAGATATTATTCCTAATGCATCATTCATTAAAAAAGTCTCTCTCTGGTCTGGAAATTGCTAAGTGGGCTGGGCTGGCTGGATAGTGAGTGCCAAGGTTCCTCCCGTCTCTATCTTCCCAGCATTGGCACGCCAGGAGAACAACATCATACCTGATTTTTTTTATTGGTTATTTTATCTATTTACATTTCGAATGTTATCCCCTTTTGAGGTTTCCCCTCCACAATCCCCCATCCTATCCCCCATCCCTGCTTCTATGAGGGTGTTCACCCACCCACCTACTCACTCTCACCTCCCTGCCCTCGCATTCCCCTACACTGGTGCATCAAGCCTTCACAGGACCAAGGGTCTCTCCTTCCACTGATGCGTGACAAGGCCATCCTCTGCTACAAATGCGGCTGGAGCCGTGGGTCCCTCCATGTGTACTCTTTGGTTGGTGGTTTAGTCCCTGGGAGCTCTGGGGGTGGGGTCTGGTCGGTTGATATTATTGTTCTTCCTATGGGATTGCAAACCCCTTCAGCTCCTTCAGTCCTTCCCCTAACTCCTCCATTGGCATCCCCATGCTCAGTCTGATGGTTGGTCGCAAGCATCCGCATCTGTATTGGTCAGGCTCTGGCAGAGCCTCTCAAGAGACAGCTATATCAAACTCCTGACAGCAAGCACTTCTTGGCATTTTTTTTTTAAATAATCAGTTCTGAAGACCAAATTTAGATCCTCATGCTTGCAAGGCAGGTACTGACTGAGTTGTCTTCCCAGCTTTAAAATATATAATATTTGGCTTATTTATTTACTTATTTGTTTGTTTTGAGACTGGAGCTTGCTTCATAGACCAGGCTGACCTTGAATGCCCAAGTGCTGGGATTAAAGGTGTGTGCTACTGTGGCCCACCCAGAATTTTTAACTTAGTAAGGCAGATTTGATTATATACTCCACAATACTGTAGTCAGTAAGCTTTAGTGGGCAACACTTTCATCTCAGAGGGAGAAAGCTAAGAAGAGGTCAGCTTAGAGGAGAAATGGCGGCCCTCACACTCTTCCATTAGAAAGCTGGGGGTTGTGGTTATCACAGAAGCCTGGTGCTCAGAATTGTCCCCCTGCCTCTGTATCTGGTCAGCAGAATGAGAATTGTGAGGGACAGTTAGTTAGTGGGGGAGAAGCAGGAGTCAGTATGCCTCTGCTTTGCACCCATGAAGCTCTGGTTTGCTGAAGTGTTTTGAGCCAAGTGGTTTCTTTGGGATGGAGCCATTGAAATTAAATTAAAATAAGATGGAATAATACACCAGAATGCTAATGTCGGAGTTTACAGTGGGAAACGTGCTCCACCTCCAGGGACCCTGCATGTGGCCCCCTGGTGGTCAGGGCGCTCTCTTCTTGTAGGTCCATTTACAGAAAGGGATTGATGAACTTGCAATCAAGTCAGAAGTGTGACTGTGTCTCTCTCAGGTGCTGCTATCATTGGGCTGGGCAGCACAGGAGTCTCTGTTAGCACCTGAGGTGCATTCTTAGAAGACCCAGATGTGCTCCTGTAGGATACTGCAGGTCTTTGGGTCCAGCCTTTTTCTTCGGTTCCTGTCTTAGTTAGGGTTTTACTGCTGTGAGCAGACACCATGACCAAGGACAACATATAGTTGGGGCTGGCTTACAGGTTCAGAAGTTCACCCCATTATTATCAAGGCAGGAGCATGACAACATCCAGGCAGGCATGGTGCAGGCAGAGCTGAGAGTTCTACACCTTCATCTGAAGGCTGCTAGTAGAATACTGACTCATAGGCATCTAGGATGAGGGTCTTTAAGCCCACGTTCATAGTGACATACCTACTCCAACAAGGCCACGCCTCCTAGTGCCACTCCCTGGGCCAGGCATATACAAACCAACACAGTGCCCTATTTTCAGATTCTATTAAGATGTCCTCCCCCTTTCTCTCAAAATCTAATATCCCCAAGGGTGTGGTAGTGGCATGCATACCTTAGCAGCAACCAGCAGCTCTCTAGTTAGACTTAAGGCTTGCCCTAGTTGGATTTACAACCATCTCAACAAGAGAAAAAGCATGTGTCATACAAGAAACCTAGTCATCTCCTTGGGGCTAAAGAAGTCTTTGAGAAGAACCTATAAGCATCACTATAGTAAAACAGTGTGATGACATCACTATAGTAAAGCTGTGTGATGAAATCACTATAGTAAAGCTGTGCGATGACATCACTATAGTAAAGCAGTGTGATGACATCAGTATAGTAAAGCAGTGTAATGACATCACTTAGTAAAGCAGTGTGATGACATCACTATAGTAAAGCTGTGTGATGACACCACTATAGTAAAGCTGTGTGATGACATCACTATAGTAAAGCTGTGTGATGACATCACTTAGTAAAGCAGTGTGATGACATCACTATAATAAAGCTGTGTGATGACATCACTATAGTAAAGCTGTGTGATGACATCACTTAGTAAAGCAGTTTGATGACATCACTTAGTAAAGCAGTGTGATGATATCACTAGAGTAAAGCAGTGTGATGATATCACTATAGTAAAGCAGTGTGATGACATCACTTAGTAAAGCAGTGTGATGACTAAAACCCTCCATTTTATGCTTAGACATCCATCTTGGTACCCACTAACCATTTGTCTCTTACTCTAGTCTGTGGGAGATAAGTTTCCAGCAAGTCTGACTCAGTGCCTCCCTCCCGGCAACCCAGAAACGTACAGCCATGGCCGTCTACTTGTTATGACAAACTGCCTTCAGGCTTCTGTAACCTGCTTATGCAGACATTCAGGGCACCTTGACTACCTCATCTTGGTAAAGCAAACCAGCACTTAGCTTGCTTGCACAGACACTCAAGGTTTTCTTGTGGGTTTTGCCTTCCCTTGCTGGGTATGTTGCCACAGAGTTTTAGTTCCAGCATTTGAAAAGTAGAGTCAAGAGAATCTTTGAGTTTGAGGCCAACCTGGTCTACAGAGTGAGTTCTGGGACAGTAAGGACTGCACAGAGAAACCCTGTCTCATAAAAAACCAAAACCAACAAAATAATCCTTCCCTCACCCCCTTTCTCACAAACAATCTCATTTGGCTCAGAGATTTGTCCTGCTAGCAATAATCAATAAATCATTTCACTATAATTGGATTGAGTCTATGATCTTTTCCTGGGGATCAGAACATAACACCAGCATAATTTTAACTTACATTGTAAATACTTATTCTCATATTTACAGATGTACATGTCTCGCCCCTAATTAAAGAAATGTCTTCTTGCAACAGACAGAGACCATTACAGAGAACCACAGTGATCAAAACAGAGAGAAGAATGAGCATGTGCTGTCCAGTCCTAACCAGTCCAGCACAGCGCAGTGCCTGCATCCCGGTGCTAACTATAACTAGTCCACCTCCAGCACAGCACAGCACCTGCATCCCGGTGCTAACTAGTCCACTTCCAGCACAGCACAACGCCTGCATCCTAGACCCAGCTAGTTCACCTCCAGACCAGCACAGCGCCTGCATCCCACATCCAGCAAGTCCACCTCCAGACCAGCGCAGTGCCTGCATCCCAGTGCTAACTAGTCCACTTCCAGCACAGCACAACGCCTGCATCCCGGTGCTAACTAGTCCACTTCCAGCACAGCACAACGCCTGCATCCCAGACTCAGCTAGTTCACCTCCAGACCAGCACAGTGCCTGCATCCCATATCCAGCAAGTCCACCTCCAGACCAGCGCAGTGCCTGCATCCCAGTGCTAACTAGTCCACCTTCAGACCAGCACAGCACCTGCATCCCGGTGCTAACTAGTCCACCTCCAGCACAGCACAGTGCCTGTATCTAAGGCTCAGGGATTGTAGAAGAGGGAGCAGAAAGATTGTAAGAGACAGAGGAACAGGAAGTTTGATGTGAGATTGTATCTCCTCGAAATGTCAGAGAAGCTACACCATGGAGACTGCCTGAATAGGACCTGGACAAGGATGACATGAATAGACATGCTAAATGGAAGGGGGATTTCATGGAGCCTCAACCACAGACAAAGGACTACAGGCAACTAAGGGATACTGAGGGGGGGAGAATGCGTCTTTCCAGGAAAGAGCACCAAGTTGGTTATCTAATACCAAGGGGTCAGCCCTGATATCCTGCATGATCCTAACATACGAGTAATATTATACAGACTGAGCAGGTTGTATTTATATATTTAGGTACATGAACACACATACATAGGCACACACAGGCACATATGCATGCATGCACTCATGCACCCACCCATGTATGCATACCACCATCACCACCAATATCAACAATGATTAAAGAAATAGAGGCCATGAATTTGAGAGAGAGCAAGGTAAGGGGTACATAAAGAGGGTTGAAGGGATGAAAGGCAAAGGAAATGATGTAATTATATTTTATTTTCATATATAAATATTTTAAAATATATTTAACAATTTTAAATAGTATTAATTTTATATTATTTATTATAATGTTATTAATTTTAACACTATAAATTTAAATATATAATATTTTATATTGTGTAAAATAATAAAATATTATTTTTGATCATGGTGTTTTATAATAGCAATAGTAACCCTAAGACACTCAGGTTGGCTTAGAAGTCATTATGTATCCCAAGCTGGCCTTGAACTCATGTACTTGCCTCAACCTGGCAGTAGAGGTACCCATCATGACACCTGACCAAGATTTTACTTTTGATGAAACAAAACTTGTCAATTTGTTATTCTATGGATCATACTTTTAGCATAAAAATTTGACAAATTTTGTATAATCCAAGATTGCAAAGGTTTTTTTTTTTTTCCAGAAAGACTTCATTTTAGATGATACATTCAGTTCTTTACTCTTAAAAAATCTGGACATTTATTACACTCATTAGGTACAGGAACACTGTACCTAATGAAACCCTTTTTACACTGACAAATGTTGACTTATTTCTAGTCTATTAGTAATACAAAATTTTGATAGAAAGACAGAAGTCATCAAATGAATAATTCCACAAAAGGTTGAAACTACATGTATTACTCTTAAATGACATTTGTAAAGACTTTTCTATTTAAATTTTTAATTTTAATATTTAAAAATGGTTTTTTAAAGGAAGTATCTATGAACAAATATGTAAACGCAAAAACCAACCATAATATTTGTGGATGAACTGTAAATACTGACTTTTTTCCTGCTCTATTATACAATAACCATAAGAATGGCCACAAGTATGTTCATCCCACATCAAATGT
Organism: Mastomys coucha; assembly: GCF_008632895.1. NCBI lineage: Eukaryota > Metazoa > Chordata > Mammalia > Rodentia > Muridae > Mastomys > Mastomys coucha. The sequence continues at coordinate 3,775,388 of NW_022196900.1, read as the reverse complement.
CTACCAACTTTTTTACTATGATAATATAGGTATTATATAAAATTCACTATTTTAGTAATTTTAGCTGTACAGATCAATGACATTAAGTACATGTATATCATTGTATACCTGGATCATTCTATAGTCACTTTTTGTGTAGTGTGAGGAATCAATTAAAAGAAATTGCTATCTCACTAGATGCCGAGAAAGCATTTGACAAAATCCAACATCCCTTCATGATAAAAGTCTTGGAAA
>NW_022196900.1:3737880-3772703 GCF_008632895.1 Mastomys coucha | reverse complement strand
TTTGTTTCTTTGTTTTTTGGAGGGGAAACTGGGAATGGAGAAATTTACAAGTAAATAAAGAAAATATCAAAAAAAAAAAGAAATTGCTTTTACATACTGATATTAATCAATCTCAAAGCCATTTATTGAAAGGACACTCCTTTTGCCACTGAATGGCTCTGGCATTACCATCAATCATTTGTCTATAATATGTGGCTACACCTATGGATTCGTTATTTTGTTCTGTTCACATGTCCTTTTGCTTTACTCAGATAAAAATCCTAAGTCTGCAAGGACTAGCTCTCCCAGTGTGGTCTGGCTTAGGCCTATGACAGCCAAAGGCATCTGGGCTGGGCTGGCTCACTTGGACTTATTTTTATTTTATTTTTAAAATAAAAAATTAATTAGTTGGTTTATTTACATTAAATGCTGACCCCCATCCCCCTTTCACAGTGACTCTCTCCCATCCCCCATCTCCCATCCCCTTCTCCTTTGAGAGGATGGGACCTCCCCCAGGTGTCCCCCACACCATGGTACATCAAGTCTCTGCCAGAATAGGTATATCCTCTCTCATTGAGGCTGGACAAGGCAGCCGTGTTAGAGGACAGATACCACAGTCAGGCTACAACTTTAAGGACAGCCCTTGATCTAGGGCCCACATGGAGACTGAACTGCATGTCTGCTACATACATGCTGGGGACCTCCCTTAAGCTCATGTGTGTTCTGTGGTTGGTGGCTCAGTCTCTAAGAGCTCCCAGGGGTCCAAGTTAGTTGACTCTATTGGTCCTCCTATGGGGTTCCTATCCCCTTCAAGGTCTTCAAGCCTTTCCCCAGATATTCCATAAGTGTACCCGACCTCATCCAGTGTTTGGTTGTGGGTATCTGCATCTGTTTCAGTCAGCTGCAGGGTAGAGCCTCTCAGAGGACAGCCATGCTAGGCTCCTGTGTGCAAGCATAACAGAGTATCATTAATAATGTCAGGGACTGGTGTTTCCCCTTGTGATGGGTTTGAAGTTGGGCTAGTTATTGGGTGGCCATTCCTTCAGTCTCTGCCCCATCTTTGTCCCTGACTTTCTTTTATTTATTTTTTTTGGTTTTGTTTTTTGTTTTGTTTTTCAAGACAGGGTTTCTCTGTGTAGCCCTGGCTATCCTGGAACTCACTCTGTAGACCAGGCTGGCCTCGAACTCAGAAATCCACCTGCCTCTGCCTCCTAAGTGCTGAGATTAAAGGCGTGTGCCACCACTGCCCAGTCCCGCCTTTCTTTTAGACAGGACAAATTTTGGGTCAAAAGTTTTGCGTGTGGGTTGATGTTCTGTGTCCACTGGGGGTCCTGCCTGACTACAGGAAGTGGCTTCTTTAGGTGCCATGTCCCCACTGTTTGGGGGTCCTGCCTGACTACAGGAAGTGGCTTCTTTAGGTCCTGTATCCCCACTGTATGGGGGTCCTGCCTGGCTGCAGGAGGTGGCTTCTTTAGGTACCATGTCCCCACTGTTTGGGGGTCCTGCCTGGCTGCAGGAGGTGGCTTCTTTAGGTCCTGTGTCCCCACTGCTTGGGTGTCCTGCCTGACTACTGGAGGTGGCTTCTTTAGGTCCTGTGTCCCCACTGCTTGGCATCTTGGGTAAAGTGCCGCACTGACTTCTGGGACCCTCTCCAACCTCAGGTCTCTGGGACTTCCTAAAGATTCCCCACCCCATTCCCCACCCCCACCCTGGAAGTTGTAGATTTCCATTAATTCTCCTGGGCCTCTGGGTCTCTCTCCTGTCTCTCTTCGCATCTAATCCTTTCCCTCATTCCTTTCTACCTCTCCTCTCTCACCCAGTTTAACCCTTCCATCTGCCTCCTATGACTATTTTGTTCCCCCTTCTAAGTGGGATCCAGGCATCCTCACTTGGGCCTTCTTTCTTGCTTAACTTCTTTGGGTCTATATAGTGTATCATGGGTATTCTAAACTCTATGGCTAATATCCACTTATAATATCATGCATGTCCTTTTGGGTCTGGGTTACCTCACTTAATCCACTATACAAACAAACTGAAAGAAAAAAAAAATCGCACGATCATCTCACTGGATGCCAAAAAAGCCTTTGACAAAAACCAACACCTCTTCATGTTAAAAGTCTTGAAGAGATCAGGGATTCTAGGCACATACCTAAAAAGCAAGCCAATAGTCACTCTGACTTACAATATCAATCCCTGAAAACTAGGGGACTGCAGATCCAGGCTCTAAAGGCCAGAGACTTACAGATATAGGTGCTCAGATCTGTCTGTGGGCTTTGATTGTTCATGGCTTGGCACTTGGCATACTTAATCCTCTTAGCTCAGATAGATGTAACAGAAGCCAGCACTGCTGTGGCTCTCAGCTACAGTCAGAATCATAGATCTTGAGTTTTAGCGCTTAGAATAGTTGGTACTGTATTTCTTAGAACTTAGGAGTCTAGACCTTTGACCCTAAGGACATGACCTTTGACCTTGAGCTCCCTGGAACTCGTCTAGTGACAGACTCTCTTGGGCTATTCATGGCTTTCTCCAATACTTCCACCATTATTCATAATCTGTGCCCCAAATCAGTCTCTGGAACTCCACAGGCACCTTCTTGTGCCTTCAGGCACCTGCTATTGCAGGCACGGATTTGAGGCTGTACACAGATCCTTGTGTCCTAGGGCACATAGTTTGAAATAGAAATAGAGGCAGTTGATTAAGAAAGGGGAAGAACACATGAGAACAGGAGTCGTCCAGTGAGCTGAGGGATAAGATGCTTTCTGAAAGTGCGGGGCTAATCAGCAGATTCCAGTTCAACCCACCAGAAGCCCTGTGTAGGGACCACATGGGCCACCCCCCTGGCCCAGCATAGGTGCAGCCATTTTGTTCCATACCTGCCAGTCACTGACACAGAGAAGTGACTTTGCTCGGAGCAGGGTCATGCTGATCACATACCCTGTTATGTCTTTATCTCCTGGGGAGTGTTAATGGTTTTTGTTTTTGTTTTTGTTTTAAGATTTATTTATTTTATATTTGAGTACATTGTCTCTGTCTTCAGACACTCCAAAAGAGGGCATTGGATCCCATTACAGATGGTTGTAAGCCACCATGTGGTTGCTGGGAATTGAACTCAGGACCTCTGGAAGAACAGTCAGTGCTCTTAGTTGATGAACCATCTCTCCAGCCCCTGAGGTGTATTAATCTTTTTTTTTCTTCAAAGTTTGGAGTGTTTAATAATTTTTTAATTCACACAGAAAAGCATTCTCCTCTCCAGTCGTCATCCACGGCATCTTCCTGACCATTTCCGGTTCGGTGGCTTCTTTTAGGGCCTGGATTATATCACATTTCTTGTTCAAGTCCAGACAACAGAAAACAGACTCTCATCTTGGGGAAACCCTCAGAAAGATAGCAGCACCGTGGGACAGCAAGAGAGCTCAGGAGCCCAGCTCTGCCGAGGCTGTGGCCATGTTGACATTTCTTTCTGCCTCCAGCTCAGAAACAAGCTGGACTAGCTCAGGGTGACTGAATTTTCCTGCTGTGGAATCATAGAAGTCTTGAAGCTTATTCTCTATGTCTTCATATTCTAATGCCTGAAGGATCATTTCACACTGGTCCAGTTGCTTCACGAATCTGGCTTCTTCACTAGACTGGGTCTCATACTCCTCCCAGAGTTCATATAACTCCTTCCTGAGGTCCTCTGGCAGCAGCTGCGTTATCTGTTTCATAGCCTCCTCCTCTCTTCTGTGTTTCTCTTCTTTAGGGATGCTATCTGCAGGTGCTATGTCCCCAATGATGCGTTCTGCCATATCGTGAACCAGGGCTAGGCATATACATCTATCCTTGTTAAGACGGTCATCTCTGGTCACCATAGCCATAACTGCCATCGGTACATGTGATCTGACACGCTTTCTGGCTTTTTAACATTTCTGTATACCCAGCCAGTCCGTGGGACTCTCAGCTACTTCTCCGCAAGTCCAGACCGCGCAAAACAAGGTGTATTAATCTTAATAATTCCACAAAGCTTTATGTAGGACCCATCAGATTAAAGGTCAATATGAACTGTTATGTCTAAAATGACTTGAGTCAGAGCCGACCACTGGGCAGCACTTCCTGAACCTGACTTTGAGCTCATTGTTGGTGTGTGTATGTGTGTGTGTGTGTGTTTTCCTTTATAGGCTGACTTGTTACCTGGGCCCAGTCCTGAATTCTGAGTTGCAGTCCTGATTGATCAGTGTCAGGGTGTGCATTCAACAAACAATCCCTGTCTGGCTGAGACCGGTGTTTGTGTGGTGTGTGGAGTGACTCTCAGACCTCAACACTGCATAGGAATGAATTCTAAGACCTCCATCACACTGTGTGTGTAACAGGTTTTTCTGCGAAGATGAAACACACACACACTCCTACTCATCCTAGATAGGAAGACTATGACAGACAAAAGTATGAATACCACCAAAGTCCAACTTGGGAAATCAATGAGTTTTATTGGGGTTACTTATAGGAATATAGGTAAGAAGTTAAATGACTCATGCATCACCAAAGCCCACCCCAGCTTGGGTGACAGCTCATAAAGGCTAGAAACCTGAAACACACTGTACAGCCTGCAGGTACCTCGGCAGGCTGGAGAATCCTTCCCAGGTGTCGGAGTCTGCCTGAGCATCTTCCAGGCAGCTCAGCAGATCTCTGCTTCTTCTGAGTGACTGGGCTTGTCTGCGAGTGACTCTCAGAGATCTCTACTGCTTATCCACTCTTGGAGAGGACTGTCTTGGTGAATCTGGTCAGTCTCAAGAACTCCCCGGAGCTGCTTTGAGTCGGCCATTTCCCATCTTAAGAAGTTTTCCTGCAGTGTTTCACCTCCCCCTTAGAGATTCTGTTCTTCCACTTCCCTTAAAAGGTTGTAATCTCAAAGAAAACTGCTACACAATACAAACGCATCAGTGGTTCCTGGCTGAGTTACGGACGAAGTCCCTTTTCTCCCATCCTGAGGGCCTATTTCCAGAGACATCAAAGATTCATCAAGCCTCATCTTGAGTGCTGCATTCAAGGCCCAACGCAAGTACCCCACAGCAGTTGTGACTGAAGCAGGGCCTTCTTATCAGGACTTGCGGCTTCAGTCACAGTGGTCTTTGCAGCCAGATAAAGTGCCCTGAACAGTCGGGCAGCCATCTGGCTGCTCTCCTGAGAATGGCTGCTTATTGACAGTTCCCTACTCCAGGCTGCCAGGCAAGGGGAAAATTCTGCTGTCATTTCAAAGCTAGCTAGAATGGCTCTCTCTCAGCAGCTCCACTGATTCAGAGAAAATATTATAGGGTGTTTACAATGCCTATGAAATCTCTATATAAAATGAGCAATCACAACAGTGTCCAGCAGTACTTAACGGTATCTAGTGATGCATAACCTGTCTGCAGTCTAGGGAGAGCTGGGCCATTCCGTCTGGGTTCCACAGACCTGTGGTCAGTCTTCATGGCACTACCACAGAGCTTTGATCTACACTTTAGTTTTGAAACCAGACTCAAGCTTTAGTCTTTTTAAAAGGAGATTTTAGTGTTCTGGGGTCTTGGTACTTACTACCCTGAATTTTAGAGTCAGATGATCAATCATGCAAAAAGGCCTGCTGGGATTTTCTTGTGGATTTCCTTGAGTCTCTGGATAATCTGAGGAACACTGTTAGGATTCGTGACCTATGAGCAATGTGTGTTTATTCTTTAAGCTCTCCCAGCAGGAGGTTGTAGCTTTCAATGTGAGTCTTTTCCATTTTTTTTTTTGATAGATTTAACTCAGTCTTAATTTTGGACAAATGTACAAGTGACATTTACATTTTTTCCCCAATTTCTGCCAAGAAGGATGGCACATGCTTTTAATCCCAGCACTCAGGAGGCAAAGGGATATGGATCTCTGTGAGTTTGAGGCCTGCCAGCCTGGTCTATAGAGTGAGTTTTAAGACAGCCAGGGCTACATAAGAACAACTGTTAAAAAAAAAAAAATCAATGGCTGATTATTTCAAGTCCGTGAATATCCAATTGATTTTTGTACAGTGACCTTGTATCCTTCAGCTTTCTTCAGCTCATAACTGGTTCTGGTAACTTAAAAAAATAAAATAAACAAAAGAAAACAGAGTCCATGCATTGTCTACACACACTATTTGCAAAATAGGGCAATTTTGTTTCTTCCCTTCGGACACTTCCCTTCTGTTTCTTTTCTGTCTGGTTGACCTGGTCAGAACCTCTGGGGCAACGCAGAGAAAGAAGCATTGTTGAAAAGCTAATATTAAGTCCACTAGGATCCTGTTATATCACCCCAGGAATACACCCAGAGAACTCTAAGACCTATGGCAAAGATGTTTCCATATCCATAGCTGAAAAATGGAACGGATTTAGATGTCCATCAACAGATAAATGGTTAAATAAAATATGTTACATTTTCATCCATAAATAAAATAGGATTCTAATGAAATGGAAGTAGAAATCATGTTAAAATAAATAAGCCGGACTCAGAAAGATAAATGCTGCTCTTTCTCTCATATACGGGAATCTAGATTTAGATGTGTGTGTGTGTGTCTTTGAAAGAATTTGTGTAGAACAGATATTATTTCTTCCTTAAATATTTTATAGGATTCAACAGTGAGCAAATATGTGCCTGAAAATTTCATTGCAGCAGAAATATTCTGCAGTGATATTTTAAGTAAAATAAATGTGATTTCTCTAGGAAGGTGGAGAGCTACACAAGTTGTCTGTTTCTGTTAGGTCCTCTATTTGAAAAGTAAACAGTTCATCTCATAACTCATTTTTGAGCTGCTGTAACAGAATGCCAAACAGGGGAAATTATAAAGAATAGAAACATATTCTCTCAGCTGTAAGCTGGGCCATCCAAGCTGAGAACACGAGACTCTACTGAGAACCTTAGCACGGTGGGAATCAGGAGGGCAACAGGAGATGCAGTGTCCTCAGTGGGCGAAGGAGCAGAGATCGAGGAAGAGCTTCCATGATTGCCTTGAGAGCAGCTTATCTTCTTAATACTGTTGCCTTGTCAATTAGCTTTCTAATATGCAAAATTTGAGGGATCATAATATCAAAGCCATGAGTCCATTTCATCTAAACTGTCAATATATAGATACTAAAATGTTCATATTACAAGTGCATTACACCTTTGGTATCTTTGGAATTTGGGATTAATCACCTCTTTAATTTTTAGTATTGGTGTGTTGTGCCCTCTCTCTTCCCCCTGTTTTCCTGTATGCAGGATTCTGATCTTGATGAGGGTCCTATGCCCTGTGTGAATCATATTGAAGTTTCTTAACCAGGTTTCTTGGGTTTCCTAGGATGTGCACAAATAAGTTCATGCCACTGACAGTAAATCACAGATTGAGTGTGGAGGCTATAACTGGGTGTGGTGGTTCACACCTCTAATCCCAGCACTAGGGAAGCAGAAGCAGGCGGATCTCTATGAGTTTGAGGCCAGGTTGGTCTATCTTGTGAGCTCCAGAAAAGCCAGGATTTGTCTCAAGATGAACAAAGATAAGGACATAATTTCATTTTCTCCTGTTTGGAGATCAATTGAAGCCAGATATGTATAAATAACTTAATACCCTACTGTCTTAGTTAGGGTTTTCATTGCTGTGCACAGACACCATGACCAAGAACTCTTCTTATAAAGGACAACATTTAATTGGGGCTGGCTTTCAGGTTCAGAGGTTCAGTCCATTGTCATCAAGGCGGGTGCATGGCAGTGTCCAGGCAAGCATGGTGCAGGAGGAGCTGAGACTTCTACACCTTCATCTGAAGGCTGCTAGCAGAATACTGGCTTCCAGACAGCTAGGATGAGGGTCTTAAAGCCCACACCCACAGTGACACGCCTGCTCCATCAAGGCCACAACTACTCTAACAGGGCCATTCCCTGGGCTGAGTATATACAAACCATCACATCTATTGCATAAGATTTTAATTTTAATATTTACTTAAATGATAACTTGCTGGATCCTGCCCCTAGAGATTCTGATGCATTAAGCCTGATCTAAGGCCTGAATAAAAACATTTTTACAGCCTTCCCAAGATTTGACAGGATGATTGGGAGCCGTTGGAGTAGATGACCTTGTAAAGGTTCTTTGATGCGGTTGTTGCCCAGGAGTAGGAATACTAGGTGGGCTTCTGCTGCCCTCTAGTGTCCACTGGAGGTGCTTTCACTTTAAGGAGCCTAATGATTTCAGTGTGTGCCATGCACTAACCAGAATGCTCGAGTGTGAAAGTGGTCGTGTACCTCTGTTCCCAGAACCTTAGAACATCTCAAGTGTCACTAATGTTTTATGAATGTGAGATGTAGCAAAATCTTTCCAAAGGCCTTTGTGGAGAGACAACACTGGCGTTCACAGAGTGTCTGCCCAGATTTTCCTTTACAAGGCTGTGTAACCCCCAGCACCTATGAACTGAGAGCCATGAAGAGTTTTATGGGGAAATCTGATGACAGTAACTGTCACCGAGGCATGACAATGGAATCAGGCTCTGCCTAAAGCATGTTTCCTTTACGATGTCATGTCTCCCGAAGCCCACAGAGACCTGTCATGGGCTTCATCTCCCCATTTACTGTTCAGGCATGAGGCAAAAGAGCAGATGTGATAATCCACATACACATGACTAAAAGTGGCCTCGCCACATCCACTGTATGACCAGCACCTTTCTTCAGGAACTCTGGGCCCACTGTGCTCTCCACATAGGCATCTTCTGCCCTCAAGCGACAAACCAGCAAATAAAAGCCACGCTACAGGGAAGTCTGCAAACCTTCTGTCCTAGTACGCGGTTCTAACTCCTCAGCCCTGAGACAGGGGAGCAGCTCCTTGAGACGCCACTACAGAGGCATGTGTGTGCAGCAGAAGGTCCTCGTGGTGAGGTCCTGGCAGCTGTGGGTCCCTGTGTAGTAAATGGTGCACCAGCAGGAACAGGTGCAAGGTTTGCGGAGTTCATTGGTCTTTGCCTGGGTAGAAGTCAGGAAAACAAAGCCACAGAAGCCTAGAGGGCAGCAGAAGCTGCTGGAAAGCCAGAGCCTGTCAACTGAAAGCGAGAAAACACCATGGGACGTGCTGGCCGAACATGTCTGCAGTCCTGGCGTTTAGGAGCAGGAAGCGGGAGCCCATGAGTTCATGGCTGGCTTGGGAGACATGTTGAGACCCTGTCTCAAATAGAAAGTTATATAGATTAACTACTACCTGAAGATTTGCCATCAGAAGGTTGTGGGCTTCTAAATGTATTCACCGATGCATTAGTCTACCCTGAAGTTTACTTAGGTTTTGTCAGTTCCTTATAGATGTAGATTCAGGGTGTTTAATGTGCCCGTGCTTTGCCTATGGCCTGTCCCGTGAGATTAGGTATGCAATCTTCTATGTGTGGTATCATGCTAGATTTTTTTTAAAAATTCAGATTTCGGAACACTTTGAATTTCAGATTGAGGCTCATTAATAGTAAAAGAAATCTGCTACTTGGTAGGCACGTGGGCCTGCTGCTAAAGTGCTGATGCACAACTGATAATCCGAGTTGCTTTTGTCTCCCTGGGACCAAAATATCTGCTGAATAGGAGGGTGGGATTCATCTTGATTTACTTACAGTTTTAGTTTCTATAGTGGGGGAGCATGGCAGAGTGGCTCAGTCTGTGGCAGTGGGAACATGAGGCAGTGGCTGTTCCCATGGTGGTGGGCGAGGAAGTACAGAAAGAGCTTGACCTAGATCTATAACCTGCAAAGGCCTGCCCTGATGAACTCCTCCAGAGGTCTCCAGAGCCAAAACGTGAGCCTGTGAGGATGTTGCAGATTCAGACCTAACACTGCTTTTCATTTGGCGTTTGCTAACCTGTCATTTAGGACTCATCCTGTGCATGAGTACACTCATTCCTGCTTGTTAATATTTGCAAATTCATAAAAGACGTGGAAAAGGCCTGAGTCTATCGCATGTTCAAGTGTGACTTTTCCTAAATCTTTTGTTGTTGTTTTTGTTTTTGTGTTTTTTCTTTTTGAGACAGGATTTCTGTATAGCCCTGGCTGTGCTGGAACTCACTGTTGTAGAGCAGGCTGGCCTCAAACTCAGAAATCTGCCTGCCTCTGCCTCCTAAGTGCTGGGATTAAAGGCGTGAGCCACCACTGCCCTGCTTCTAAATCTTCTTTAATCTAAAAATTGGTGAGATATTTAAGAAAAACATTCATTGATTCATCTATCAAATAATTTCCAGAATATTCTTCCTTGTAAGTAGTAAAAAAATAAAAAGTCCTCATGACCACAATTTAAATTTTTCTTTTGCTGATATACTTAGCATAAAATAAACTCACCATTTTAATACCTTTTCTTGGTATTCATGTATTTATTATCTTATTTTGGTGCTTGGGGTCAGGCAGAGCCTTACACCCATTGGCAAAGTTTCTCCCACAGAGTTCCATGGCCGCCCCTTAATTGTTTCTAAGTGAGAAATTCAGAAGCATAAAAGACACTCAGTTTGACTATCACCACTGTACATTTCCAGAACAGAAAGTATCCTTGTTAAAACACCGTTTCACACTTTCCCAGGCTCGGGAAAGGATGGCTCTTGCTTCAGTACTAACTAGCAGTCATTGCCTGACACATTAAAATTATGCTTTTAAGATTTAACAATGTAATGCCTAACCTTGTTCTATGATTTGTAGTTATCTTCCCAGTACAGATGATTTAGTTTATGATATTCCTCTTAGCCCCTATCTTGGCAGTTGCCAGGATAGAATTAACAGAGCTATTGCAGGGAGCGCTGTGTCCAGAATAGGAAAGCACAAAGGGGATCGCCATCCATGACCTCGGCAGCTTTATCGCAGCCTCTGCAGCCTGTAGCGACAACCAGACACCCTCATCTGAACACTGAATCACCACAAGAGTTTATCCAAGATGGGGGAAGGTTTGTAATTCTACACCTGCCTTGTGGAACAAGAGCTCTTTGTGATGTAGTTTGGTGGCCAGGGTATATCTTCTGTGAGGCAGAGAGCCAAACTCTAGAATTCAGAGGCATTTCATTCTAACACCCTGGAAGCCTAGGAGAGGGATGACTAGGGAAGCTGAATGATGTTGGCCCCTTCTTTTATTCTGTGGAATGTGGGAAGCTCGGTATATACATATGGATCTCTCTTCATTATTGCCCTCCTCATTTGGCATGTGAAAAGGAGCCACCGAGGATTAAGGTTGGGAACTATCAAGAGCTGTACCAAGGTAGGAAAATGCTATGACCAGGCCTGAGCATGTTGTTTAAAGAAATTTATCCCTTCCACGTCTCTTGCTTATCTTACTTCTTGGTTTTTCTTTTTTAATAAGGGTTTCTTCACTGGACCCCAGCTCAGTTGGTTGGTGGACATTCATGTCCTTTGATAACTGAAGTCCTTTCGTTACTAGTATTGCTCATCGATTAATTTGTTTCATCTTTCTTCCTGCCCCCCGCGCCCCGAGTCCACCACAGAACTTGTCCATGAAATGGAGTGGAGGGAATAGGGTATGGAAGAGCCCCAAAGTGAGTCAGAAATGAGAACAAGAATTGGGGTCATGACATGAGGGGGAGATGCAGGGGTCATAGAGCTGGATTACAGACAGTGACTGGGGGAGACTTCAGAATTTTGTATCACTTTAGACATGAAAAAAATGATGTCTTTGCTTCATATTGTGACACTTTTTGTCTTTCAAGTGTTTCCGAAGAATCAAACAAAAGCCTAGTGACAGAATGACAAGAGGTAAATGCTGATTCCTTTGGTTCCCTACCCCTGTGGCTGAGGGTTCCACAGATCACCCTCCATGATGACTGGCCCCAGAAGCCAAGCCAGGCATTTCCAAGCCCTCAAAACTGTAAAATAAACAGTGAGAACTAATGAAGACTTATGTGGGTAGGGAAAAGGCTGGGCCTATCCCATCTCCTATCTGACCTCCTGCCACCTCCATCTTTCCCACAAGACGGGCACTGGCAGGGCATTGAAGATCATGTGGAATTAGATATAGGACAGCAAGCAAATTGTTAAGTTGTACTCGGAGCATGTGCTCTGGGGGTTGCCTAGTCACCTGTCCTTCAAAGGTCTTCAGCTTTGTATAGCTTGCCCTCTCAGCCTTCCCTTCGGCCTAACACTGTGTCCTCCTCCTTTAGCTAAGAGAACATCCAAGGAAGAAAGTGAGAAGCTGCAGAAGCTGCTCTCGATCATGAAAAGGTGACCTCTTGCTCTCTGTAGTCTCCCAGCTCCTAGCTTGGATGTGGTGATCACTTAGCTGGCCTGGGCAAGGGAGGAGGGTGGGGGTGCTGACTAGAGACACCATGGAGTAAGCCAGAGCAGAGAGGGCTCGTATGTCTCAACAGGGAAGGGCCATCCATTTTACTGTAGGTCCTAGTAGGTCTGCAATTCAGGGTTAATTGGTGATGGCATTGTGTTGGGATAGGTGATTCGGTCAAGAGAATAGGTTTGGCATAAAGAAGCCATTACTTACCGTATCTCTTTCTGGCTTCATCCTTTCCAGGGTAGAACTCTGGGTCTGGCTGAATTCAGCTGCTATGCATAATCTCCTCAACTCTCTCTGCCATAGGCCAGTCCTTGGGATACTCTAAGTCATCTATCTTTTATTTTTTTTCTTAGAATTTTTGTAGAGCAGAATTGATTCATGAGAGATGTTGGGGACAGCAATTCTTAGAATGAGGGCTTCACTTCTCACAGTTCGAATATACCGTTTACCAGGTTTCTTAGCCCCCAAATAAAACTGCTTCAGGCCTTCTGTGGTGCTGTCCTTGGTGGTTCCTCATCAGCTAACCACCTGATGCCCATCTGCCTGCTTCTTTCCTTCTGGTTCTGCTTCTCAATATGGTTGGCAGAAAACTGACCAAAGTTCCCAATTCTCTCCGAGGGCTGTACCCTCCTCCAATAGCTTGTCTGAGACCTCTCCCCAGACTCTCAGTCCAACCCACTCAACCCACTCAACTCAAGACAAGCAGAGTAGCAGACTTCAGAAGGTAGAGGCCCAGGACTCGTAGGGAGAGGGAAGGAAACCAGTCTTCATGCGGTCATTAATGGTTGCCATTTCCCTTCCTAGCCAGGGCTGGTTCCCTCAAGAAGGAAGTGTGCGGCGGCTCCTGTGCTCAGATTCCTCTTGCCCAATCTGCAATGCCATGTCTCTGGAAATCCAGCAGTTGCTGGGGGTTGAGAACAAAAAGACCCCCTCCAGTCTACTGAGGCCTTCACATAGCTTCTCTTGCCTGGAGGCCTTGTCTTCATCCAAAGTGTCGTTGGACCAGAGTTCAGAGCTCAGTTCCCAACGCTCCAGAAACATTTCATTGCCATCCAAGTTCACGTTGCCACAATCAACAGCTCAGAAATCTACTCTGTCGCCTGTTCCACCTGCTGGCGACTCTGTCCTCCAGTGTTACCAATCTCCCCAGCAAAAGCAGGAGCCTAAAGGGATAAATGCCTTCCAGGATGTAAGCAGTCTGTCATCTTCAAGTACAGACGTGCCTGCGAACCAACAAAAGAAGAGGAAGAAAACCAAGAAACTTGTCCTGAAGAGCCAAGGTCAGCAGTATTTGAGTGCTAGACTCCCTCCTAGTCCCAGCACCAGGAGCTTCCTGAACTTAAGCCAGTACCCTATGCCCACATATTCTCAGTACCTGCTGTTCCTATGTCCAAAAGGCCCCAAGATGCTCTTGAGTATGGAAGGCTATAAATGCATGTGTGCTCACATTGAACTTCCCCTTGATCTGTGGAGGAGTAGCTCCTGGGGCATCTTGTAGTGCAACACTTCACCATTTACAATATTTTCAAAGCCCAGAAACTCAACAACCAACAACCATTGAAAGGATGGGCTTGTATCCCTGAGACTCTAACATTCACAGAAGGCCACTCCAGAGTAGACCACAGACCCATCCCATGGCTTAGGTTTTACTCTCTCCAATGTTTAGCTTTCATGTTAGTGGCCTTTATGTAAGGAATGTGTGTGTCCATGTGCGCATGTGTGCGACATTGAAACATCAACGTGCCATCACTAGCTTTCTTTCTGTAGTTTATCTTTTGCACACTGGATTTTTGAGTCTGTCTTTAGAGATCTTTACTTTTTTTTTGTTTGTTTTGTTTTGAGACAGGGTTTCTCTGTGTAGCCCTGGCTGTCCTGGAATTCACTCTGTAGACCAGCCTGGCCTCAAACTCAGAAATCCACCTGCCTCTGCCTCCCAAGTGCTGGGATTAAAGGTATGTGCCACCACCACCGGAGATCTTTCCACAAAGGGGAGAGTATGGGACTTTCTTAGCCAAGAGCTCCTTTATCTCTGCATTGCCTAAAATTCCCTACACTCCATTTAGCTTCTTCCCCATATTTTCAAACTTGGGCGTTTTCATGGACAAACCCAGATGAATGTCCCAGTTAAGGTCAAGTGTGAGGTCTTGGTGCCGGTGACTATAGAAATGGTAGGTAGCCTCGGTGGGATTTGCCACTCATCCGGAGAGCTCTGTAGATGCAGAGAACCACACAATGTAACACTGAGACACAATGTAACAGGTGCTCCAGCCTGCCTCACCAGATCCAGGGACCTTCCTGATTAGAAGCCATTTCCGTCCTCAGGAGGAGAGCAGCCTGGTCCTGTGGTGTGCCGGTGTGCAGCCTGGTCTTGTGGTGTGCCGGTGTGCCGGGCTCTACCTCCAAAAGCAGTTGAAATGGCAGGTTGATTTAGTACTGCTGGAACTCTTCCCAAAGGTCCAGCTGCTCCTGTCCCCTGCTGAGCAGTGTGGCCCCTGCCCTGAAGCAGCACGACCCTCATCTTTGGTGAGTTTTTCTCAGCCTGAGCCCTTGAGAGGATGATGACCCGTGCTGATCTATGGCGGCAAGTCCATAGTTGATTGATTAGACCAAAATATTGAGAGGCTGACAGATTATATGTAGGGAGATCTGCTGGAGCACCATCCCTGCCCCCGTCTGTGATTTCTGAAACAGAAAACCACTGTCTACAGGGTTCCAGGAACTCTTGAGACAGCCACTTGGTTCTGGTCTTCCCTGGAAACAGGTCTGAGACACACAGATAGTAATCAGCCCCTTACATAGAGCAGACTTGCTGGCTGCTGACAGGCCTTGACTGGCAGCAACAAGAGTTACCAGATGTTGGCAGCAATGACCCTAAGCTGGCTAAACCTTGTCTCAGGGAGTCACTGAGAAACGAGAAATGATTGCTTTCCTACCATGGCTGCCTGCGGTTTGGTGGATCTCTCTGGGCTATTACATTGGCCTTTCTAGCCAATACATAATACAGAGATGGGGCCTGAGTCCATTGTAGTCTTTGACTCAGTCTTGTGAAGGTTTTTTGTTTGTTTGTTGTTGTTTTTTCAAGATAGGGTTTCTCTGTGTAGCCCTGGCTGTCCTGGAACTCACTCTGTAGACCAGGCTGGCCTCGAACTCAGAAATCCACCTGCCTCTGCCTCCCAAGTGCTGGGATTAAAGGCGTGTGCCACCAGGCATATTAAGGCCTGGCCATGTGTTTCAAGTGCCAGTACACCTTATGCACAGATTGTACTCCAAGCTGAAATACCTCTGAGGATGTGTTCCTGACATTCCACAATCACTCAAAGCACTTATCTTTCCTAAACGAAATTTTGAGCTATAAAAGAAATTCCTAGAAATACATTTGGAGAGATCTCATTCAGAGAGGGAAAATGTTTTGGTCAAAGACTTCCTCCACACAGCAGATGTTTGCTAATCTAAACAAGCAAAAGAAAGCATTGACCCAGGACTCTCACCCCCCGCCAGGCCCCCACATGTCCCTTAGATCTAGAGTGATCTTGAAAGAGGAGCTTTTAGCAGAACTAAAGATAGAGTAGAGCCAAGGGCGTCCTCCACTGACCATAGTGTCCTAAGGTTCTCCCATGGAGCTTCTGACATCTCCCAGTCCAGTCTAGACACCGTAGAGAGGCCTAGGTGCTTGTGTGTACCTGAGGGTCAATGTGAATAATCCAACCCAAGACCCCTTAGACCAGGGTGAAGCCCAGTCCTTACCTAAGCAGGGAAGACAGAGGACCTAGTGGAATGCAAACCAGCCAAGAATCACAGAGCGCAGGTACACACTCTGCTGACATTCAGGTGGCAGCAGAAGATTTCTGTGCAGAATCCCAGGGCCTCTCCACTCTCCATCTGCTCCTTAGGCTCTTGCTCAGGTCGATTTTATTTTTTATGCCGATGAGTTGCCTTCAGGTAGTAGGGACTGGTGAGCTCTCCCTCAGTAAGCTTCCGTCTCTGGGCCCTGCCTTCACTTTCTTGACAATGCTCACCAGTTTCTTCACTGGTTCCCAGAGCATCCTTCAGGATTCCTTGGGGCCAAATAACCACATAAAATTATCTATACAACCATTAGATTAAACCAAATGATCTTACTCAAAGGTTCCTGAGAATGCCCAGCCTGGAGTGCCCTGCCCTTATAAGGCTAGACCTTATAATGCCAACTTAGTAGGCTGGGCCAGTATTTGAAGGGGACTTCATTTTTTTTAAAACAGAAAAAATTCAAGGTGGGAATTCTTCCAGGCCATGCTGTAGAGGGTAAAACTTGGTAGAGCTGGGAGTTGAAGGTTCTGATGGGGAAGGCTGTACTCACTAGAGATCCACCTTTCCAGAAGCAGCACCCTCAGAAGCTGAAATGGAAAACAAGATGACGTTCTTTTCTCACTGGGTTAACCCTGAAGTGAAATGCGACAGACCAGAAGAAACCATTGCCTTCCCTAAGTCTGAGATGGGAGCCAAACCGGAGACTGGAGAGCCCAAGAAGAATTCTGTCAAAGTCCGAGTAGAGGGATCCAACATGGAGAAACCTGCCAATGACCCGAAAGCCAAGCATCTCCATGCTAAGAGGAACGTTTGACTTTCCTTGACTCCCACAGTGCCTGCACAGCTCCAGCAACACCCCTTCAGCCCAACCAGCCCTGGGCCCCATGGCTACTCCCACAACTGCTTCAAAACTGTCTACAACTAGTGTCAACCAGGTAGGAAATCCGTGCCAGATCTCCTCTCAGAAGGCCCTGGTTTACACAGAGGATAAGCATGTCAAGCAAAAAGAGTCCATAGGCTCCCAAAGCTCTGCGTCCTCCCTGACAAAGGCTGTCAACCATCATTTCTACTCCCAAGCAAGTATGCCATGATGTTCTCCAAATATACTGTATACCTATAAAGCAAAGAACTGCCTGGATTTTCTTTTCGTTTTCATTGCCGTATGTGATAAAGTAGAAAAAGTTCTCTGGGTGGTATGGGTGCTTAAATCTGCCTTTCATTTTGATGGGTCAGCATATATATCATACGTATATATCCTATGGATAAAAGGGCTTGTGTGGAGAAGGAGGGCCCCTTGTTTAATGTACTCTGAAGATAGAGATCAAGCTTGACTTCCCATGATGTGGTATGAGGGCAGGGGTGGGGGTGGGGTGGGGTGGTTCGGGGTGTAGGGATGGATACCTCTGGTTCATAAGGAAACCCTGGATCTGTCACCATCCCATCAAATCAAGAGGAAGTGGTAATGGGAGTTGCTTCCTCTCATAGGACCCTGCTGTTTAACACAATGTGTTCGCTGCCAGCAGGGATACAGAAGCCGCAGGTGGGAGAAAGTATGGAAAGTATGGATGTGTGCCATTCCCCCTCCCCACCCCCCAGAGTAATTCTAAAGGAAGGAAGGCCAGCCCTCAGTTGATCCACAAAGCAGAGAAACACAAGGCCCAGGCTCGCTGAACTAACACCCTCCCCAAAGATCAAGGAGGTCTTCCGACAGGCATCCTTTATGTCCAGTGGGAGCTAGGCAGAGAGCCACAGAGCTCGGAGATTACAGGGAGACCTGAGTGAGGGAACTGATGGGCTCAGGCGGGAAACCGAGTTAGTGTGCACACTTCCTGGGTTAAGATGGGGTGGCTTCTTCCCATGCCCCACTCCAGGCTGTTAGCCAGCTTCTAGTTCATGGCAAAACAGGGCAATTGATTCTCATGAATTCAGGTTTATTTTATATTTTTTTCCATAGAATATATTTTGATCATACTTTCCCCTTCCCCAACATCTTCTAGATCCCTCTCTGCCTACGTCTTGTTACCCATAATTCATGGTGCTGCTCAGCCCTCATCAGAGAAGGCTCTTGTAGTAGACGATAATTAACAAGGAGATCCACAATTGGACAACGTGGAGGAGGGGGAGACTTTGGAACATTCAGTCTTGAGTGGGATGTCTTTATTAAAAATGCCTTCCCTCAAGGCTCAGGGATCTGTGTGGAAGATGAAGCAGAAAGATTGAAGAGCCAGAGGCAGTGATGATCTTAAGGAAACAGTGACTTCCCCACAAATTTTTTTTTTTTAAATAAATCTCCTTTTTCTTCTCTTTTCCTTTCTTCTCTTTTTTCTCTTCTCTCCTCTTCCCTTTCCTTCTTTCTTCATTCATCCCTTTCTCTTTCTTCTTTCTTTCTTTCTTTCTTTCTCTCTTTCTTTCTTTCTTTCTACTTCTCTTTCCTTTAATTTATGAGTGCATTGTCGCTGTCTTCAGATACACCAGAAGAACCCATAACAGATGGTTGTGAGCCACCATGTGGTTGCTGGGAATTGAACTCAGGACCTCTGGAAGAGCAGTTCGTGCTTTTAATCACTGAGCCATCACTCCCCCCCACCAAAAAAAAAATTCTTAACCTTCACCCCCTGCCCCCACTCCATCCTAGAAGGGAGGTCATAAGATTTGCAGAGCACAGGAGTGAATGTGTGCCTGTTCATTTCCTAGCTTTGCGAAGTCTTGGCATGAAAGCCTTTTGCCAGCAAGCAACTGAGACCCCTGAGCAGGGGCAGAAATTCCCCGCTCCTATTACAAAATCGCAGCTTATTGGAAATCCCTGACTCTAAGGCTCCTGTTCTACTCACCATCTCAAATTCTCCATGTGCTTTGTGTAAAACAGCTGGCTGCTAAGTTCTCATAGCCTCACAATCTTACCTTTAATATACCTCTCCATTGCCATCTGTCTTAGTTAGGGTTTTACTGCTGTGAACAGACACCATGACCAAGGCAACTCTTATATGAACAACATTTACATTAAAAAACAACAACAACAACAACAACAACAACACTGTCGGGCTGGAGAGATGGCTCAGTGGTTAAGAACACTGACTCCAGAGGTCCTGAGTTCAAGTCCCAGCAACCATATCGTGGCTCACAACCATCTGTAGTGGGATCTGATGCCTTCTTCTGGTGTGTCTGAAGACAACAACAGTATACTCATATATATAAAACAGACAAACAAACAAACACCACTGCCAATATGAACAAGATTTAATTAGAGCTGGCTTACAGGTTCAGAGGTTCAGTCCATGGCTGCGCTCAGGCAGGCATGGTTCAGGAGGAGCTGAGAGTTCTACCTCTTCATCTGAAGGCTGCTAGGACAAGGTGGTGTTTTGTTTGTTTGTTTGCTTGCTTTATTGTAAGGATATTTAATGAGCAATAAGGAACTTGCCTAAGCTAAAGAAATTCCCAGCAAAGCCAAGATATAAACATTTGAATATTAGGTATTTCAGAAATGAAAACTATTTTAACTGGAAATGCAGTAGAATATAATGAGCATACTAATAGAAAGTTATTTAAATGAACAAGCTTAACATATAATAATTTTAACAAAAATACAATTCTCTAGATTGAGGAAATTCAACAAACTCCACCGAATATATATTTCTAAGAAAGTCACACCAAGAAACATCTTAGTGAAACATTTGAAATGTAAATGTAAAGGGCTAGGTAAAAATACAGTATCCCAAACGCAATGTATGCAGTAGTGAATGGCTTACTGGAAAAGGTTGACTCAGCTGGAAGTACCCAAAAATTTTGAAGAATGAGAGGGAAAAACTTTAAAAAAAAAAAAAAAAAAAATATATATATATATATATATATATATATATATATATATATATATATATATGTTTGGTTTTTCGAGACAGGGTTTCTCTGTATAGCCCTGACTGTCCTGGCACTCACTCTGTAGACCAGGCTGGCCTTGAACTCAGAAATCCGCCTGCCTCTGCCTCTCAAGTGCTGGGATTAAAGGCGTGTGCCACCATCACCCGGCTTAAAAGATATTTTCTTTATTTACATTTCAAATGTATCCCCTTTCCCCATATCCCCTCTTCCCTCCCCCTCCCTAGGATGAGGGTCTTAAAGCCCATGCCCACAGTGACACATTTCCTCCAACAAGGCCACACCTATTGCCAAGGCCATTCCTGGGCCAAGCATATTCAAACCACCACACCAGCTTACCTTGCCTTTGCCTGAACAAGCTGAGTCCCTGTAAATATATTAATGATGATTATAGTTTGTAAAAAAAAAAAAAAAAAAGTATTGTGTTTTAAGTTTTTAAAAGAGCAGCGTAAGATTTTCAGAAAAAAACTAATTGGAAAATACGAAGTTTCTGTAACCCTTTCCTGCCCCTGGCAGTTTTCTTTATTATTATCTCTTGTGTCATACTTTTCTTTCTTACAATTGAGTGACCTATACTGATGAATTCCTAAAGTCCACCTTGTACATTACCTCTCACTTTTGTTTGTTAAGGTCACCAACTATTGATTTAAACATTTTTACAAGGACAGCGATTGTTTTAGCAAAATAGGGAGTGGAGGGCATGAAGTGTGGCAAAGGTGAAGGGAGGGGTAGGAACCCGCCTGGGAAATCTGGTGACAGTCACCTTGCTCTGGCAGAGGAAAGAAGGGAGCTGCTTCCAAGAGCGAAAATTTCCAAGTGGCTGAAATGGCGAAGGGAGAATTCTAGAAGACCTTGGAGTAGCTGGTGAGGAAAGCCAGCAAGCCTTTCCTTTGTAGAGGCCTGGGAAGAGCCCTGCTTGGCTGAGCTTCTAGAGAGCCTCACTGCTAAATGGTGGGGACAGAGGGACCCCCGGTATAAAGCACCATACACTGCTGAAGGCACCTACAGCAATGTCTTCACACATATAAGCTAGAGGACATTCACGCATGCGTGCTTCTCTGGAGAAGTCTTCACGTGTTTTAGTCCCAGACCAAGGTCTTGTTCAGGCTCCTTTCATCCAGTCTTTGCCCAGGACACCACCAAGAGGCCATGCAGGCTGAGCTATGAAGTCTCGGTGTCACTTTGACGTTTTTTTTGTGTTTGTTCTGTTTTAAGAAGAAGTCTTGCTATGTAGGCATGGTCTCTATGATGGCCATGCCGGGCTCCCATGTATCCAATGGACCCTGATACCTTCGCCCTGATTGGGCTGAATGGCAGCTTCGGCTCATGTATTATTAATACCACCTACCTTGGGCCACTCTCACTAATCAGACAGTCCTATTTGTGTTATACACACTACGATTTTCTTTCTTTTTTCATCTCTTAAGTTTTTGGTTACAGTTTTTCTTCAGTCTTGAGAATTTCACACATGTAATATGACATTACACATCTTCAGTTTCCCCTCTAACACCTCTTTTATTCCCCTAGTATGTCCTTTCCTAACTTCATGGATTTTTTTTTTTTTGGTAGCCCACTATGTCCAGTAAGTGCTGCCTATATGGGGCATCCAGGAGAGCATGGGAGACCTAACAATCACCACAGCCTCAAAAGCTAATGAGCTTCCCTTCCCCAGCAGAATTAGCAGCCAATACCTCCTCAGCGAGGGGCGGGGCCTGGAGATCGTCTACCCCACCTATGCCAGGCTGGCTTGAGCCATGCCATGTCCAGAAGACAGGACTTCACAGCACTCCGCCCTTTCTCCAGGTTATATTCCTTCCATCTTGTCTTCTGCAAAGCTCCCGAGCCCCGGTGCTGGGGTGTGAATACAGATGTCCCGTTTAGTGCTGAGCGTCCAGTCTCTCATCTTCAGCACTGTGACCAATTGTGTTTCTCTACTTTGACTGATGTGCTCTGCAAAAAACCACTTACTTTGACCAAGGTTGAGAGCAGCTTAGGTCTATGTGTTTTAACATTAATATTTAGAATGCAATTTGGCAACATGATTACATTAGTTACTTTTCTGTTGCTCAGATAAATCACCCCAAGGGGAAGAAATGGTTTATTTTGGGCTTAACATTTCCAGAGGGGATACAGGCCAGCACAACAGGAGAGGCATGGTGGCAGGCATGGTGACAGGCATGGCGGCAGGCATGGCGGCAGGCATGGTGGTAGGTATGGCGGCAGGCATGGCGGCAGGCATGGCGGCAGGCATGGCGGCAGGACTGTAAAGTAGGCCTGGCATCGGGAGTCTGGCTCATCACTTTTCACTCCCACACATAAAACCCCGAGGAAGAAAAGGAAGCAGGGCCAGGCTATAAAGCAGCAAAGCCCACTCCAGTCACCTACATCCTCCAGCAAGGCTGGATGTCGTTAGGAACCGCCTAAAGCTTCCATGGTGTTCTCAAGCAGTCCACCAGTTGGAGAGCAATAGAGGTGAGTCTATGGGAGGGGTACTTCAAGCTACAATAATGATTGTTTTTGTAAAACAACAACAGCAGGCTCTATCAGCCTATGGCTGCTTTCTAGCTGTTTTGTTTTTGGTTTGGTTTTTTAATTTTGAATCTTCCTTTATTTTTATGTGTATGCTTGTTTTGGCTGCATGTGTTGGTGTGTACCATGTATGTGTCTGGCACACAGAGGCCAGAAGAGGATGTTGGGTCCCCTGTTATGGCTGCATGTGTTGGTGTGTACCATGTATGTGTCTGGCACACAGAGGCCAGAAGAGGATGTTGGGTCCCCTGTTACTGGAGTTATAGGTAGTTGTGAGCATCTCCTTTGTTTCTTGAGACAGGGTCTCACAATGTAGCTGAGGCTGGCCTTGAACTCAATATCCTTCTGCCTCAGACTGGGATTACAGGCATGTGTCACCATGCCCAGTTTACCAGAATCCTTAGGAAAACAGATTAAAAAAAAGTTATAACATTTTAAATAATTACTCCTTTGAGAATTTCATGCATTTATACAATTTTTTTATTATTATTATCTCTGGATAATAATAGTCCCTGGTGGAGGGACTTTTGTGCCTGATGCTGCAATCCTAGCTCATGTCTATGGGGGTCATAGTCCCTAGAGTAAAACCAGCTCTTGTTATTTTGCTATATGCTCATGCTGTCCTAAATATTTATGCTGACAATTATAGGTATGGGCTATTCTTAACCTTGGTCAGAGAAGTTTCTCTTTGGAGTGAAAATAGGTCAAAGCTGAGATGGATAGCTGGTAAAAGAATAAGGAGGGAGACCGCATGCTCCAACCTAAGGGGAATGTCATATTAATTCCCTCCCACAACCACTACCACCAAGGCTCGGGAGAGGGAAGGGATGCAGGATGGGAGGAACGTCGTGAAATGGCATTTTCTGGGCATGGTGCACCTGCATCGCTCATGCGCTCACGGCAGCTACGGCTGTCTCCATGAGACCTGTACAAGATCAAGCCAGCAGACATCCTGGCGTAGATGCAAGTAGATGCTCTCCAGGCCCCTCCCCTCGCTGAGGAACTGTTATGTTAGTACTTGATAGCTGCTCAGGAGAGAGAGAATCATTCTGGGGATGTAGACACTGGGTGAATCCCCGTGCTCCAATGTATTGTCTCCACCAACCCACATACAGGCAACATTAACTGGATAGATATAGTGGGTTATTAAAAAGAAAAAAGAAAAAAGACGTGAGCCTGCCTGCTGCCGCACCATATGGTGTGGGTAGACCAAAGACACCCAGAGGCCCGCCCATCACATGACCCACTTATAGCTGGAGCCACTACAATGTGCAAGTATGTGGTGGAGAGATGGGAGAGAGAAAAAGAAGGGGTGGGGGAGAGGGAAGGGGAGAGGGAGGAGGCTGAGCTGGAGACACAAGAATAGCCTGATGTGAGTAGCCTGCCCTACCACCTGAAGCCATGGTGAAGTTCCAGCTTGACCTGCCACTGAGGGCCATGTCTGAGTCTGTGGCCAAGCAGCAGCAGGGGCCTGTGTCTACGTCTGTGGCTCATATTACCACTAAAGGTCATGTGGAGGTCCCTGGTCTAGGCTACTGCCTGGGACCATGTTGACATGCAAGGACTGTGCAGAGCTGCCCCTGTTGGGGGTTGAGGGGACTCAGGTAAGCCCTGTGGCAGATCATGAGAGCAGGAGAGCTGTCCCTGCTTCTTACCAGCTGCAGTGCTCCTGAGAGCAGGCCCTGTATGTCACCGGGGTAGCACACTAGAGATGGCCATGGTGTCAGAAGTGTGGGTGAGATGGCCTGCCACTCACTTGCTTTGGGGTGGTGCAGGTGAGGGAGAAATGGCCTCCATGCCTCTTGCCACCTGTGGCAGGTGGGAGATCTGGCCCTGCCCCTTGCTGGCTGCAGCACTGAGTGAACTGGTGATCCAGTGCTGGAGAGCCCAGGTGGTTGAGGGTTCAGGAGAGCTTGAGGGCTGGCAAGCTCAGCTACCCAGGCCCAGATCCAGGGTGTTGAGTTGCCTCACCCCAATATCTGCCCCATCTACAGTGCTGGGGCACTGAAGGAGCCCACCCTGCAGATCCAAAACTGCAGGATCTCCATGACTCAGGGCAACAACAGGGTTTCTTAGAGGAGCCCTGGTAAGGATCCAGTATTGATGGTGTAGCGGAAACCAGAGGCCAATAACACAGCAATGAACATTTGCAAGAACAGACAAGTGGTCTAAAAGGGAATGCTGTGGGACACACTGTGACACACCTCAGCTTCTACAATGAGGTTTTTTTTTTTTTTTTTTGTTTATGTTTGTGTCACACAGCACTCATCTACTTCAGTTGTGTCTGCATGACAGGTCTAAAAAACCTGATCACGGACCTGGGGTGTATGGGTTCAAAGGGAGTGAGCTTGCCTCCTGAGTATTCAGTCGCTGACATCTCCCAGCTCTGATGTGTTCCAGATTGGTCTCTGCTAAAGTCTGTGGAGAGATCTGCATGCTTTCTTTATTCAGGCATAAAGGTGCCCTAAGAAATATTTCACTATAACTAAAACTGAGATTTAACATTGTTTCCTGGCCTCCAGTGTTTCAATGATCCTAATTGATTTTCTAGCTGTTATTAGCTTGGAATTTTTACAAGGGAAGCTGCCTTATCAGACAAGGTGTCCCCAGAATTAGCAATAAGGTCAGGCATTATTGCCTACTGAATCCCATAAGGAAGCTGCTTTATCAGACAGGGTGTCTCCAGAGTTAGAGATAGTAATCAGACACTATTGCTACCTGTAAACATAGTCAGAACTCGAAGAGCAGTGCCACACAAGGCAGAATTGCTTTACAAACTAGAGAGTAGTTGAAAAGTTTCCTGAACTAATGTTTGTGTTACAAGCCAAACTATTCCCAGGAGCTGCTAGAATGGGTCCTCCTGGTGCTTACCTGCTACAGACCAAGAGAACTTGCTTAGGGCTGCCAAGATAGCCCAGCGGGGAAGAGCACTATTGCTCTTCTGAGGGAATCATTTACACCTGGCTGTTTGATCTTACTGACTTTGATGTGACCACTACCTGCCTAGTGATCCCTGACATTCACCCTGCTTCTGTATACTATATAAGCCTGATTTTCACTTTGTGCAAATACACTCAGATACCACACTCCCTTGTGTCATTTCTGTTTGTCACCCACCAAATTCTTTGCCCACCAGGCCAGAACTCTTATCGTCCTGCAGAACAAGGGGTCCCTGCAGAAACCTAGTCTGTGGCATGTTTTTTTTTTTTTTACTCTTTATTTTCTTTTGGAGGGGGGAGGTTACAAGGGTAGAGGACAGATACAAAGGGATGGGGGGAGGAGAAGATGGGATGCGTTCACAAAGAATTCACAAAGACTAGATAAAGTTTAAAAAAAGACAGAATGGCCGGGCAGTGGTGGCGCACGCCTTTAATCCCAGCACTTGGGAGACAGAGGCAGGTGGATTTCTGAGTTCAAGGCCAGCCTGGTCTACAGAGTGAGGTGCAGGACAGCCGAGGCTATAAAGAGAAACCCTGTCTCAAACAAACAAACAACAACAACAACAAAAAGACAGAATGTTAGGAGGGAAGCTTGTTGGAGGGGGTAAAGAAAGGTGGATGCCATATTTGTGTATATGTATGAAATTCACAGAAATAAAAGTATTTTTAAAACTGGGCATGGTGGGGCTGGTGAGATGGCTCAGCGGGTAAGAGCACCGACTGCTCTTCAGAAGGTCATGAGTTCAAATCCCAGCAACCACATGGTGGCTCACAACCACCCGTAATGAGTTCTGACTCCCTCTTCTGGTGCGTCTGAAGACAGCTACAGTGTACTTACATATAATAAATAAATAAATCTTTATAAAAAAAAAAAACTGGGCATGGTGGCACTCACGTGTAATCCCTGCACTTGGAAAGGCAGAGACAGGTCAATTTCTGAGGCTTGCTAGCCCATCAGCCTGGCTTAATCGTCAGTCTCTAAGCTCACAAATAGCTCACAAATAATTTCTACAAACTAAACAGAGTTCACGTCAGCAGCAGCATGGGCAGGTAGGTGGCCGCAATCCTACCCACCTGCCTGAGGCCCAAACTGAGCAGCTCAGCTACCACCCAGGAGCAGAGCCAGGGCTTTGAGTTGGTCCACCCCAACATCTACCCCATCTATGAACTGCTGGAGTATGAAGGAGCCAAAGCTGCAGGATCTCCATGACACAGGGCAACCGCAGGATATCCGAGACGAGTTTTGGTGAGGATCCAGTATTGATCTTCCTGTCTCATCCTCTCTTAGGAGTGCTGGGGCTGGGATTACAGATGCAAATGACCACAATGTAGTGTTTGTGTGTGAGTCCCAGAAGCAAATTCAGGATATCAGGTTGTCCAGCAAGCACTTTCACTGCTGGGTCATCTTACCCACCTCTTACCAAGTTACCTTTGAGTCCTGAAACTCGTAAGGTCAGCAGATAAAATGATTTGAAATAAATCACTGACATGTGAATTAGTCTTAAAACTAGATTGTCAATTGTCTTGAGAGAAGGAAGATAGTAATTCTCAAGTGTATTTATACACTCGTGTTATGGTTTGAATCTGAAAAGACTTCCAAAAGCTCATGTTGAAGTCTTGATCTTCAATGTGGCTATCTTCCAAGGTGGGCTTTGGTGAAGAGAGTGAATTCTGAGGACTCTCAATGGAATATTCCATTGATGGGTTTATAGTTTAATGGGATATTGAGAGTTAATAGAAACTTAAGAGGTAGGGGAGGATGGGGGGGATCAGTGGATAAAGGTACTTGCCACCAAGCCTGGTGACCTATCAGATAGCCTGTGGTTACCCTGTGTCATGGAGATCTTGCAGCTTTGAATCTACAGACTGACTCCTCCAGTGCCCCAGCAGGTCATAGATGGAGTAGATGTTGGGGTGGGCCTGGATGGTAGCTGAGCTGGTCAGCCTCAGCTCTCCCACACTCACAGCAGCAGGCCATACTCTCCAACACTGGACCACAAGTTCACCCTGTGCTGCCACCAGCCAGGGCCAGGGCCAGGTCACCCTATGTTCTCTCCCTGAAATCCACATGGTGGAAGGATTCTTGAAAGTTGTCCTCTGACCACCACGAGTGGTATGATACAGGTGCACCCTCACCATGAATAAATAAATGTATAGACTGTTTAATTTAGAAGGTAGAATCCACTCCAGGGAGTGGCTCCTTGGGACGTGTCTGGGAGGTGTAGCTTTGTCCTTGGCTTTTTCTGCTCCCTCACTGTTTTCTTTTCTGGATTTCTTGAGCTGAGTGCAGCTTTTCTTGCCACTGGCTCCCATTCCCCACTATTTTCTGCTTCGTCATAGGTCCAGAACGATGTGACCAAATGATTGAGTACTGAAATGCCTGAAATCATGGGTCCAAACTAATCTCTTTTATCTTTGTGCTCATGTGTCTTTGTCTCGGTGATGGGAAGATGCCTAACACACTCCTCAGTGTGAGTGTTCCTCAGACCAGTAGGGAAGAAGACTGAATGCTGAGGTAAGTATGAAGTAGACTCTTCACAGTTTTGGGACATGAAGGTTTTTATGAGGTCATTCTCACCAGGCAAGATAGTCTAAAGGATTTTCAGAATTCCTGAGTGTTTCAGAAATATCACAACACCCACAAGGATCAAGCAGGTAGCACAAATGCACAAATTAATGGACGAGCACAAGGTCCTTTCCCAGCATTTGGGAGGCAGAGGCAGGTGGATTTCTGAGTTTGAGGCCAGCCTGGTCTACAGAATGAGTTCCAGGACAGCCAGGGCTATACAGAGAAACCCTGTTTCTAAAAGCCAAAAAAAAAAAAAAAAAAAAAAAAAAGAGTGACTGGTCCTAGAAATGACTTGCAAAACACTTGTCCCATGTCTTAGATGCACATCAAATAAAACTAAAAGGATATCTAACCACAACTAGCTACTGGTTTTTTGGTTTTTTGTTTTTGTTTTTGTTTTTGTTTTTGTTTTTTTTAATGATTCAGGGTGGAAGTGCCCCTATGTACAGGCATCATTGCCCTGAGCAGGCCAGATGCCGTAACATGGATAGAAAGAGCTCCAAATACACAAAGCCTTGGACAGAGCTCCACAATAAGCCGAGTTAGTGAGCCTCCATGGAGAGCAGTGCTTAGAATCTCTTCGCACTCAAACTGGAGGCTTCTCCTCCTTGCTCTTACTGTGCCATTTAAAGACTGTGCTGTCTTTGTGGTTGGAACACTGTCTGGACTTTTAGTTTAAACATGCTATTGGCCAAATGCTTTGCTGAGTGCCACACTCACTCATCTACTCCAGTCAAATCCAAAATGTCTGGGGTAAAAGCCTGATTAGGACTAGAGGCAATAAGGATCCAAAAGGAGTTCTGTGCCTCCTGGATATTCAGACAGTCACTGGTATCTCCTAACTCAGACGTGTTCCAGATTAGCCTTTCCAATCGTCAACACGCCCTCATATTTAGGCATAAAGGTACCCCAAGAAATGATTCGTAAATGGCTAAGATTGGGCATTGTTTCCTGGCCAGCACAACATTTCCAACCTATCCTAGTTTAATGCCAAGCTGTCTTTAGCTTGGAATTTCTCTCAAGGAATCTGCCTTGCAAGACAGGTTTTCCTCATAGCTAGCAACAGAGGTCAAGCACATTCTTTAGGGCAGTCCCACAGAAGAAATAACTGTTTTACATACTAGAGAGTAATCGAAGGGCTTCCCTCACTCAAGAACATTAGCTAGAAGTATTAGGTGGGAACCTCCTAGTCATTGCCTCCAGCAGAACCAGAGAATTAGCATAGGAATGCCAAATTAGCCCCAGCTTCCGCCTGCTTCACAACTGGATACAGTGATCTTGGTCAGTGAGATCACTGACCTTGATGTGACTGTCACCTGCCTATGTGACTCTTGTCACCTGCCTATGTGACTCTTGTCATCTGCCTTGCTTGCTGTATACTACTTAAGCCTGCTTTTCACTTTTTATAGGAAGGACTCTTGGAGGACTCGCACTAGGACTCACACTAGAACTCCCACTAGGACTTGCACTGGCATTCAGACTAGAATGAGAACTCAGATGGGGTAGGACTCAGATTCATGCAATCCGCAGTTCCCCGGGCCCAGAGCATTTGGGCCCGGGGGATGCAGCACCAGTCCAGAGGAGATAGCTGCTGCTTCAGACCCAGTGTGTTTTAGATGGCCTCAGATGTACCTAACTGCTGAGCTGTCAGATTTACCATCTCTCTTTTGCAATGACTGTAAAAGTCTGATGCCATTTTTAAGAAATACATTCAGATCCTGTACTTCATGTGTCGTTTCTGCCATCATTTCTTCACCTACGCCTTGTCGACCTGACTAGGACCCTGTTTCTCCCACGGGTTGAGGGAGGCCCAGATCAGTCGGCCTGCTGCATCTGAGGAAACTTTCCATTGGCCTTATTCTGTAATGAGTGCAGGAGCTGATAACTGACTTCTCTGGGGACCCAGCGCTTACACTGGATTGAACAGTAAGTAACCTAGCAGGTCTGATAACATGTTATTGGTTTGGGGTCTGATTCTTGCTCCCTTTCCTCAAGTAGAATTAAGAACTCTAATGTTGAAAACGTGCACAGATCTGTGTAGAACAAAACCTAGGGAAGAAATGAAGACTGTAAACCAGGTGGTAATCAGTGTGATTAGTAGGGGTGGAATGGGGTTGTGGTGTCATAATTTCTTTTAGTTGGCATTGTACTTTAACCAGTTGAAATGCATTTCTGTACCACAATGCAAGTTTCAATAAAAGCTTGCTTAATTAAAAAAACAAAACCAAAACCAAAAAGCCTACCACCTTGGCTTTCCCTTCCACATCAGAACTTTTTTCATTTCTGATGTCTGATCGCCCCTTTAGTGAATATCAAGGCTCTTCAGATCCTTAAATATGTTCTCTCCTTGAACCCTTGTGTGCGTTTGAGACACGTTTCCAGGTAAGGAAGGAGAGATGGTAGAAGTTCCTCTGCCCCAGCCACTCTTTCTGACAATGTACCTGGTGTGCCAAAGTACTTAGTTTTCCAAGGATAACTTGCAAGTAAGCAAGTGTAGGGGGCTGATCTGGTATTGCTATGCATTCAAATGCTAAATACTGGCCCCTAGGATCTGGTTACCCCCTGAGCTGTTAGGGATGGGTAAGAAATACAAGTTAATAGTTACTAGTATCGTGTCAGACACTAGTCTAGATTATCACAGAAATATACATCCTAGGTTGAACAGATAATAAATACCTGTAAACAAGCAATGTTTGCTTGCTCAAGTGTGCTATGAATAGATGGATAGTCTTCAAAACCCTCAGAAACTCACAGAATATGGCATTTAAAGATTTTTTTTATTTATTTAAGGCCTTTTTGACATTAAAGCATGTCAGCTCCTGGCAGCACCCATTCTATTTTGAAGAAGATGATAAGCATCAAGACTCTCCATCTGGAGTTTGCTTCAATGTGGCAAGCTACCACATGACAGAGAGTTGCCCATACTTCAACTACAGACAAAACATCTGCTCAGAAAGGACAAACAGACTCAGGGACATCTGCCAAGCTCTACCAAGACAGAGTAAGCAAGTCCTGCATAGTTCCTGCTTCACAGAATGTCTGACAGATACACTGGGCCGGGAGGATGAAGACAGATGCTCTCACATTAGGGAGACAATTCTGGGGAACTGTCCCAGCAGCCATTTCTCTGTCATTTCTTAACCTTGAAAGCTGCTTGTCTGCACTTCTTACATATTCAGGTAATATGTATTCCTTCTCACATCTCTGATGGGGATGAAGGCCAGATAGTTATGGTCTTACAATTAAACTTAAGCTATAAAAGATCTAAAAATGTATACTTTAGGGTCTTAAGAGATGTTTTAAGACCGGACGGTGGTGGTGCACGCCTTTAATCCCAGCACTTGGGAGGCAGAGGCAGGCGGATTTCTGAGTTTGAGGCCAGCCTGATCTACAGAGTGAGTTCCAGGATAGCCAGAGCTATACAGAGAAACCCTGTCTCAAAAAAAAAAAAAAAAAAAAAAAAAAAGAGAGAGATGTTTTAAGGATGGTAAATGTAAGTAGTGTAGGTTGGAGAACTTGAAGATTTAAGTTACAAATGGGTGTTTTAAGATTGATAATTGTGAGTTATGAAAGTCAGAGAATTTGAATGCCTAAGATGGTAATGAGAAAATGATTTAAATACACCAATATAGGATAGATAATAAAATACTTTCTCCTGTGTTGCCAAATACAAATGGACTGGACATTATGAATGTAATTATTACACCATAGGTCGTTCTTACTATATATACTATACTCTTTTTATTTAGACAAAAAACAGGGAATGTAGGGGCTGCTCTGGCACTGCTATGCATTCAAATGCTAAATACTAGCCCCCGAGAGCTTGTTGTCTTTAATGAGGAGAACCTCAGGTATGAGGAGATCTTCATGAACGCAAAATGATGCTATGTAACCTTGCTTCCCAAGTTAATTGGTTAATAAAAGGCTAAGGCCTGTGATTGGGCAGTAGATAGGGGTAGGCGGGTTTTCGGTTACCTAGCTTGGGGTTACAGGTAAGGAGAAAACAGAAAAGAAAAAACACAGAGAGAAGAGGAGGCCACCAGGAGAGTAGATGGACTATGAGCACATGGCCAGGAGAAATGGCAAGTAACAAGGGACATATGGCTGGGATATAAGTTAGAACAGCTCCAAACCTGCTCAATCTAGGCTTAAGGCTTGTAAATAAAATACGAAGATTGTGTGTCTTTTATACGGGCTAGCTAGAATATGTAATTCCTTTCACAAGCAGACATAAGAATTGCTTAGCAACCTAGGACTCTGCTTGGCTTGGGCTCTGCACACATCCCTTTAATAGTGTCCTTGGACTATGCGTACATACCACTCCCCAAACAATATGCCTATGCAAACTCTAAGCAGCCTCGGATCCCCATTTGTATTGAGTTGCTCACATAGCCATCTCTAAAGAATAGAATAAGTTGCTTCACTCTTAACAACCATTGAACTTGGACAGTTTCTGTTCAAAGATGTTTCAAAGACATATTATAAGAGGGTAGGAAGATTGATACAACCTGAATTAATTTTGGTGACATGTGTAACAAGATGAAAGTATGTACTCTGAGTGAACTTTTAGGGAGTAAACTCCTATTTGCCATCTTATGCCTGTGCATAATTGGGTATGCATCTGATCAAAATCAGATGCATTATGGGAAAGAACATGCACAGTAGGAAAGAGGTTATTGTGCCCAGATCCAAGATTCCCAAAGACCATCAGGAGTTGAACTTTAGTATGCAAAGGCAGAGAGTCTTTATTCAAGCTCAAACTTGGACCCTCAGGCCCTTCTAATGCGGCCAGGTAGCACAGAAGGCCCCGAGCACCTTAGGTCCAGCATTTTTATTGTGGTTACAGCAGGGTGAGTGGCTTAGCAACTTGGCAGTTCCATGATTGGTTAACAATGATTTCAATTGGCTTAAGGAATCTATCTATATCTCTCTATAGCCTCTGGAGTGTTAGGTATTCTCCTGCTGTTGGCTTGTGGCTTGGGTGGTTCCTTCCTGGAACAGTTTGTAGTTTTTTCCAGTAATTGGGGTTTAACCTAAGGACAGGGCCTGGTGTGTAAAATGGAGGCCTAGTTACAAGATGGAGTCTATCTTGTCAAGTTGGGGCCCTTCAAAATTACATAACATTCTGTCAGTCAAGATAAAGTCACCTACGCAACTTTAGCAACCAAACTCTTCTCTTAAATTCCATAAAAGGAAATGCGAAACAGTCCCTGAGGACCTTGCATATCTCTAGTCAGTGGCCCACGGTCACTATTTTAATCAAATTCCTTCTTTTTCTTCTAAACTATCACTTTGCTTTGAATGTAATTTTGTACTTTGCAAATCTGTATCTGCCCATTTCAATGCTGTGAATAAGATGTCAAGAACCTGGAAGCACCAAGCTCAGACTCTGACCACCAGGAATAACTACACAGTTGTGAAGAAAAGAACCAAGCCAGAAGGCTGGTGGGGTGGGATGGGTACAGGGAAAATGGGGAGCAGGTCCTGCTTGGGAATGTGACATTCAGATGGAGGGTTCATGACCTTTAAAGATAACCATGTATCTACCCTCTTCTATAGAGTAAATTACCACGCAAGCTTCTTTTATGGAATAGAGGTCTTTGTGATGCAGTCTGGTGGCCTGATTCTACCCTCTGTGATGTGTGCATGCCAAGACACAGCCCTGGGAGATATTAGGCACTTGGACTCTGAATGTCCTAAGAGTAGGGATGGCTGGTCTCCTCACGCTAATGAGGTTTGGACCATGTTGAGCTCTATGTGGTTTCCGTGGAATACTGAATGTTCTTCGTACATCTATTTCTACATCGTCATCATTGTTCTAATTGTCTGGCACGTGCGTCACAATTATCGAGGATTGAAGTGCCGACATAAGAGAAGCTGCTGCCGGGTAGGGAAACCCTGTGACCACTACTGAGCTAGTTGAGAAGCTCAAGATCCAGTGTCTGCCATCTTCCACTTATGACCTCACTATCCCATCTGACAGTTTCCACACGATACTTTTAAGGGTGTTTATATAATACCTTTCTCCTGTGAGGCCTTTCCTTACCAAGATGTTCATGAGTTGTAAACCAAAAACCTTTGCGTTGCTTTGAATAGAAGATTACCATTATCTCAGATCTCTCAATGCAGGAGAATTTCCCATTTTAGTTTGTTACGGCATTTATATGTGAAAGGCCTTTTATACTAGAACACATCCTATGTGTGTCCCACTCTTTCTGCTTTGCCTGAAGACTCTGGTAAAACATTACTCAGTAGCTGGATAGGAAATAGAGTTCATATCAGTTTCAGAGAGAACCAGAAGGATGGAGAAGAGGGGAAAGTAAGGGTAAAAAAAAAAAAAGTAGAGCCTAGCAGAAGACAATGGAGGAGAGCATAAAAATTACACACACATAAGGAAAGGAAAGGAAATGTGTAAGATCTTTGTCATAATATGGACACGAGAAAAAAAAAGTTCCAGCTTCACATTCTAATATTTTTCTCTTTAAGCGTCATCAAAAAGCCAGGCAAAAGGCTAGAGATGCAGCGTCAAGAGGTAAAGTCCCAATGTCTCCTGACCCCCCGCCCCAGGGAGAGCTCCCCACAGTTCCTCTTTTCTATGACCCTGCCCAGTGCCAAATGCTCTAACTTCTGAGGTTCCAGAGCCACTAGCTGGTGACATTTACAAAGGACTGCTCTTGATGGGAAATCAGAATGTAAGAATGTTAAAAAATATTCTGCATTACTCCCCTGACAAGAAAGAATTGAGGAATTAAGGCGTCCTTAACTGTCATTTACTAAGTTTATGACCCTATGGAATTCATTTCACCTGTGGGTTTATCAATAAAATAAGCATACCATTAATTATCCCTACAGGGGACAGTGCATTGTAAATG
Source organism: Mastomys coucha (assembly GCF_008632895.1). Classification (NCBI taxonomy): domain Eukaryota; kingdom Metazoa; phylum Chordata; class Mammalia; order Rodentia; family Muridae; genus Mastomys; species Mastomys coucha. The sequence goes on along the minus strand of NW_022196900.1, from coordinate 3,737,929 downwards.
GTGGTGCTCTATACAGACACGTCATAGAGCACGGAGTTCAGGTGCTCAG
>NW_022196900.1:3703390-3737193 GCF_008632895.1 Mastomys coucha | reverse complement strand
AGCAGTTGCTGCAGAGTGAGGAAAGCCAGCTCTCCCCTGCCTTGTTGGGACTGCCCCAGGCTCCTGCTTGCCTGGAAATGCCCATATCCAGTGAGTCTTTTGAATGGGATCAGCTTTACTCCAGGAAGTCCGCAAACTTTCCAGTGGCGCCTGGAAACCAAATACTCACACACCTAACTGAACAGTTAACACAGTCAACCAACGCAGATGGTGTCCAGCTTTGCTGGACTGATCACCACCATATAGGACAGGAATTTCATCTGGCAGACATGCCCATGGCCTCTGAGACTGTGGCTTCTCCAAGGCTTGAGAAGTCAGTGGCTTCAATGAATAAGGAAGGCACAGTGCATAGCAATTTAAACTATATCCAGCAGCTCCAAGACCATGAGGCACTGAACTCACAGATCCCTTTTCAGGCCCCGACCCCACAAATGACTGACACACAACCTATAACTGTGTCAGTTGTCACCGATATCCCCCAGCCATTCCTCACTCCCAAAGTGTTAAGGCTTTTGGAGATACACGTGAAAAAATTGATACATTTCCAAAGGTGGGGGCTCCCCAGACGTGTAGAGCAGTCCTTAAAGCAACTCATGCCAAACCCACCAATGTATTTCCAGCTAGAACATAACCAACCGGTTTCATTTATCCTGAATACTAGTTCTCAAGACTGTGTTCATAGTTTTGAGGGTATTTCACCCCAGACCTGGTACTCATATATGGACAGCCAACCTATCCAGACCTTTTGGGTTTCTGAGTGGTCTAGTGGAGACCCAGGACAACGACTACCCTGCAAACCAATCCCCAGCCTTGTGGAAAAGCCCTTCCTCACTCCTGACTATGAACTTCTACGTGGCCTCTGTCTACTGCCTGAGGGACAAGATGATGGCTCCCAGAGCAATCTTCAGAAGAAATGTATTCAGTTATTCTGTGGTCTCCCTTCTTTGCACAGTGAGTCCTTGAGGTCTACCTCCTTATGCACTCAAGGTGTCTCCAAGGACACATTCAAACCCTCCTACAAAGACCCTCATTTCTTGAAAGCGTCCCCACCCTTTCCCTTACCTGGGGTAGCCCCTCCCCCTTCTTCAACTTCTCCAAATAAGTGTTTGTCTGAGCATCAAAGAGCTCAGGCGGGTGTTCCATTTCTGACTCCATCAGAACGTGAAACCTTGGAATGGCATCTTCTACAAAGACGGCTTCAGCTTCAGTGGGGCCTGCCAGCTCTCATCCCTGGATCTCCACATGCACCGAGCCACACTCAGTATAAGCCATGTAGTATAGCCAAGCCATGGGAGACTTTAAAAGCCTCCAGGCCAGGAAAATCCTTCTCGGCCCTCACCCGAGAGCTTTTCTTCATCCCACAGCATTCGCGTAGGCTGCTGGAATTCCACCTCCAGAAACACCTGATTCACCTTCGCTGGGGGCTGCCGCAGAGGATCCAGCGCTCCATACATATGCTTCTCTCTCCTACTGACCAGCAGTCCCTGTCTTGTAGGGACAGTAGGCTACCCAATGTGAGCATCTCACAGCCAGGGAAGCCAGAGGCCGATGGGTCTGGTGACATGTTCTCACCCACAGCGGGCAAAGGGTCAATCCCCGTGCCACAGTTGTTTGCCAAGGCAAAGGTGATATTGAAAAGCCATATTGATACCAAATGTGAACAGATCCTTGAGGGCAAGGTCCCTGCATGTGTCCAAAGCTCCTGGGAATGCAGATTTCCTGGGAACTTGGCAGCAGGGACTTTATTCCCAAATATTCCACAAGGTCAACCCCTGGAGCTACAGACAGAAAACAAGCCTGACCTACACCAAGAAATTGTTCCCTGGAAACCAACGGACCTTGGCCAGGAGACGCAGGCCTTTTCAGGTGCTTTCATTGAACACTGTAGGCGACCCCAATCCCTGTCTGAGGAAACCATTAAGAAACTGGAGACAACTTTAAGACATAAGTATTTGGCTTTCCTGTCAGGCCTTCAATCCCTTTACTGCGTGGCTCTGACTAAAACAATATCCCCAATTGTTGACCAATCTGTAATCACAACTATGCCTAGGCCTATCAAAAGCCCACAGCAGCCCCTACCTCAGAAGTTCCCATTTGAAGCCCCATGTTTGAGTGGGCTTGAGCCCTGTACTCAAGATGACAATGAGACCCCTGCAAATATTGCAGGAGAGTTCCAGAGTGGAGTGCAGGTGGATGGAAGGACAGAGGAGGTGTCTCCAGAAAGACAGCCTCTTCTGAATAGACCCTACTCATTTGACACAGAGGTCGCGGAGAGATTGAATTTCCACCTGAAAAAGAAGGTCCTAGAAATAAAGTTGGGAATGCCTCTAAAAGCAAGTGCCTTCCAAGAGCCAACTGCAGCAGAGCCAGAGAGTGAATCCACACAGGAGCCTCTCGGGAGTCCACAGATCTCAGAAAGCACACGGCTACAAGAACAGCCCACCTCATGTGACTTTTCTCCAGCCCCAGATCCAAGTAAGGTCCACCTTAGACAGCCAGCTATTGCAGCGCAGGCTGTGTTTCAGGAGCAAAACCAAGCAAGCTCCAGAGCAGTGCGCCATAGTTCTGCGCAGCAGGGCTCACAATTCCACAGGGATATGACTGAGGCCCAAGTGCACTATGTTCAGATGGGGACCAGTGTGGAAACGCCCAATCTAGGGGATCCCTTTAGCACTGATCCCCAAAGCCCAGGCAAGAGTAAGTACTCAGGCCATGTCCCCACAATGACAGGCAAGAGCAAAAACCTAGAGAAAGCCAAGGCAATGAGAGACTTTAGAGAAGGGAATGCAGGTCTTGGGTTTTACCTGGCCAGTCAAAAGACACACCAGGATGGAGATCAGAAGCCAGAAAAGAAACTCCTGCACAGAACACCCCAGGGCTCCTCACAACAGGGCCATAACTTTCATCTTGAGGGTGCCTATCTACACAGACCCCAAGAACCCCCTGAGCTTGAGTTCCCAAATCTACCTTCAGAAGTCTTTATGGAGACAGACTCTGAGGAGGACACAGAAGACAGTCAAAGTGAGGAATCCGTTGTCCCGGAACCTGCAAGGACTGCTCAAGTCCCCCAGCCTGTGGTCTCCCAGGCTTCCCAGGGCCGGCCTTTCCCATGCTCACCAATTCAGAGAAAGCCTTTTAAGGGCCCACCTTGTCCAGGCCACTTCCCACCAGGGCACATGATGCCAGCCTCTCCTTATACGAAGCCCAGCCACCTTCCAGAGGCTGGCTTGAAGAATAAGATGAAATTCTTTTTTCACTCTATTAACCCCAAGGTAAAGAGCAAATCACACATGGAACCATCCATGGTCTCTCTACCTGGAAAGGTAGCCAAAACCAGTAAAAGTGTTGAAAGGGGTCTGCCTCGAACCGAGATTCCCACTAAGAAAACTAAGCCAGAGGACTCCAGAGGGCCCAAGGCCCAGTTTTCGTCCTCTGAGAAGTCAGTGGTCACCCCCTGTCTAACTCCTTTCCATATTATAGACAGTAAGTTCTGGCCTCGATCTCGGTGGGTTGGCTCTGTCTCAGTACTAGGCCACCCTTACCATTGCCCTCGGCACTGTCCTAAATTGGCTTATGCCACTCAACAGAGAAACCCACCTTAGGTCCCAGGGTTCACCTCAGAAATGATGTTCTGCTAATGGAGACCACTCAGGGTGATGGCAGCTTCTAGGCTCCCCCCCTACTGTATCCTTTAAAGAGAACAATGATTGTTATTTTCTCTAATGAACAGGTGGATTAAAGGGCCACCCATAATAAATTCTGTACCTGTAAGCAAAGTTACCTGTCTTGTCTCTGCTGTACAGTATTAAGAGAAGGGATAATGAAAGCAACAACATCCACCCCCATCCCAGAGAGGAAATTCAGCCCCCAATTCTCATGGCTCTCTTTAGAGAAGTACCATTAGTACAGCTTTCTTCAAGGGATACTTCTGAGTTTAAATTTTTGAGGCAGGAAGTGGAAAGCAGAGAAGGATGCTGGGAGAACAGAGAGTGGGGGGGATGTAGCCAAAAGCAAAGTAGCTGAAAAGAAAATGCACGTCGTGTATATGACAAACATCACAACTGAGTTGTGGAATCTCCGTGTTCACCCCAGTGCTGTGGGGAATATCGTTCTGAGGACCCATCTGAAAGTCTGTTATGGCCCCTTTGCCTGGACCTTGTGCTTCAGTGTGTGGCATCTATAGATGCCTCCTTGGAAGGAAGATCCAGGGAGGGTGGGGGAACTTAGGAAGGGAGCTCCTGTACTTGGGACAAAGCTGCTGTGTTCTTGATCTTCGTGCAAGGAAAATCAGGCCAGTTTTGTTAGCACTAAAGCCTAAGCAGGAGGCTAGCCCAGGGCTGAGCTGTGTAGGGGCAGGAGTGGAAGGCCATTGTAAGCAGCTTGCATTTCCAACACTAAAGATTCTTGGCTAAGATTCTACAGCACCAGAAGTTATGTAAACATATTTGAGCCTGTTAAGGCCAATAGTTTGTACTCAGCCCTACTGCCATGCCCTGCCTATAAAACACACACACACACACACACACACACACACACACACACACACACACACCTCTGTCTTTTAATCCACCCTGTCTTCTACCATCCTTACTCTCCCAATAGGTTTTCATTTTAATTTAATTTTTTAAAAGATGTATCTATTTATGTATACACATGTTTTGTCTGCATGTACAACTGCATACCAAAAGAGGGCATCATGGGACTATAGTTACAGACAGTTGTGTACTGTCATGTAGGTGCTGGAAATTAAACTCAGGACCTCTGGAAGAGCAGCTGGTGTTTCTAATGGTTGAGCCATCTCTCCAGCCCTTAATTTTAGGCATATGGATATTTTTCCTGCATAAATGTCTGTTGGGGTATACTGTGTGAAGGCATGTCTGTGTATTCAATTGATAATTCTGTACCAGCGGAGAGCTAAATACTGGCAGGATCTTGGGACTGTATTTCTATGGCCCATCTCCAGCCTCATATTTTGTAAATATTTGTTCTTTCTCACCTGCCTAAGGCAATCTAGAATTGTATCTGGTTAACTAACTGCAATAATGATCTGAAGGCCAATAGCTGGTCAGGAAGTGGAAGGCAGACAGAGAAGGATGCTGGGAAAATAATTGAGACATGGGAGATGCAACCAGTGGACATGGAGGTGAATGGACAGACCAGAGCAGAGCGAAAGAGTAAAGCTGGCCATGTGGCAGGGTGGAGTGCCAGGATTAGTCCAGTTAGAGAAGCTGGGAGATTGCCTAAGCTAAAAGGACTAAGCTTTAAAATATTAAGTCTCTGTGTCATTATATCGCTGGAGGGTCTGAGATAGTCCCAGTATAGATGTCTATACACTACATGTGTGCATGGGCCCAAATAAGCCAGGAAAGGACATCATATCCTGTAGAGGGCACAGCTGGTAGACTGAGGCAGTCAGCATTTAGGATGTCCACTATGTGCCTTTAACTATGTTCAGTTCATCCACACAAACCTTCCTTATAATACCATGTTCATATAAAGGCTAAATAGATATCTCACTAAGTGGGGAACGGCTGGGCAGATGCTCTGCTGCGTGGTGGTTCTAATGGGTTCTTTGTTCCAGCAGTTGGCTTTGGGAGCTTGGTGGCTCTACCCATGTCAACCAGGAGGATGGCACTTGTGGAGGTTCCAGGAGGTCCTTGAGAGCTCTCCGCCAGATGCTAGTGCTCATAGGCAGTCATGCATGTGCTCAGCAACAGTGCTGGAAACCATCGTCAAAGCCAGGGCCACACACACAGAGGCAGCCTCAAAGTCGCCTTGCTGACGGTCTTAAGATGCCGTCTTGGGAGCACGGCCCAGCAGTGCGATCCCAGGGGCCACTCTCAAAGTTCCATCTTTTTGTATAGTTTCATTGGGCCTTAGCTTTATCCCTGTCTGGGGCTCACAGCTTTGTCTGGGTTACTGACACGGCAATTTCACTTTGGGGTTAGTTCATTAGACCATCAAGCTCTGTCTTGAGCTCAGCTCCTACCTGAGCTCACTTACGGAAGGCTCCTAGCTTACAGGCAGATGATTCTAAGTCACATAAACTGGCTTTCAAGTTACACAAAATGGTTTCATGTGTGCCCATGTGCCAGAAGCTTTCCACGGAGATCTCTGGCCCGGCCTGGTGCGAGAACTCTGGCAAAGGGAAGCGAGCACGGGTGGGAAGGAGAAGTCGCTTCTGTCTCATCTGCCTCATCAGTTGGCTTCACCTCTGTCTTCCGGGCTGCTCAGTTGCTCGCACCACTCTACATTGAGTCGGGTCAGGCTAGGCCAACAAGAGGCTGACTAGCCAGTGAGTAGTGCAGCGCAGCTCCAGGCCACGTTTTTGGGAGAGCAGACCTCTTCTCAAGTGTTACAGCTCTTAGAACAAAAGTCTTAGACGACGGAGTAGATCTTTCACGCACCTTTGATTCCCTGGATAGGATTTATATTCAGTTGTGGGGGTGATTCAGTGTTTAACAGCAGATACTTCTCATTGGTTTGGGCTGAGAGCTTGGGGATCTTTATTTGCATGTCAGAAGGCTTGGTGCTGATAATACATAACCAATATCACACACCTCTCCTGCGGGGGGCCTGTAGGGGTTTGTGACTGAAACAGGAGCCAGGAGGCGTGGTCGAACACCTTTTGTCCCATGCAGGCAGAAATTATCACCCATCAGATCTCCGGGGTTCTAGACCTCTTACTCAACTGGGACCAGGTTGTCTGCATAGACCACTGCCCCACAGTTTCACTTATGTTTCTAAAAGACCCTTTGGAGCTGGAATTACAGGAAGTTTTGAGTAGGTTTGTACATGGAAATCAAACCCTGAAAGAGCAGTTTGTGCTCTTAACCTCTGAGCCATCTCTCCACACAGTATAGTTTCATAATAAGCCCCCTCCCATAATGTGCATGGCAATTGCCCATCAGAGGATGATCCCCTACCTTCTCCCACAAGGACGGTTCCACAAGCCTGAAAATACCAAGCTGCAGGTTAGTCTTTTTCTTCGCCCATCTGGCTTAGTCGGGGTTCTCATTGTTGTGATGAAACCATGGCCAAAACCAAGTTGGGGAGGAAAGGCCTTATTTAGCTTAACTTCCACATCATATCCATCACTGAAGGAAGCCAGGACAGGAACTCAAATAGGGCAGGAGCCTGGAGGCAGGAGCTGATGTGAGGCCATGGAGGGGTGCTGCTTGCTTGCTTGCTCCCCCTTGCTCAGCCTGCTTTCTTATAGAACCTAGGACCACCAGCCCAGGAATGACACCACTCACAACGGACTGGGCCCTCCCCATCAATTAATAATTAAAAATGCCCTAGAGATTTGCCTACAACCCAATCTTATGGAGAAGTTTTCTTTATGGAAGACCCCTTATCTCAGATGATTTTAGCTTGTGTCAAGTTGAGATAAAACTATTCAGCATACCATTTCTTTCCTCATTATGCTCCACTGCACTTTAGAAAGCATCAAAACCCTCTACCTAGATTTCAAAAGAAAACTTTTAGGGTCTTTTGAAAGGGTCCCATCTACTCAATAGCCAAAAAATATGGAGTTTAATAACATATAAATTTACAATCAGATTGTGAGGTCCAAAGGAAACGCCATTTCTCCAGGTTCTGAGGGTTAGACAAAAGTCAGCATTGCTTAGGACTTGTGAAGTCAGTTCTCCTCTACCAAAACAAGCCATTCTCCTTATGGCACATGGGACAAAAGGCTATCTGTGGTGCCTATTAGTGCATGCTGGCTTCCAGTCTCCCTCAGTATCACACTTCAGCTCTTCTCAGCTCCTCCCCTTCCCTAGCCCTCCCCAGCTCACAGGCCTCCCTGCCCCACTTACTCTTACACCTCTTCTGTTTGCTCTGCTCTTTTTTACCCTCTCGCTCCCACACACTCCAGTCTTCCTCCCCTTTATCTGCTCTGCTCCTGTCTCTCCCGTGGCCAGGTCCAGTCTGCTGCTCTTACTCAGTCTACTACTTTCTCTCTCGGCTCTAGACTTTCCAGATGCCTCTGGGTTTTCTTTCTCTCATATCTACAATAAAAACCCTCCTTAACCAAAGCATGGAGCAGTCATGCCAGTTTAGGCACAGACCAAACATCTGTCCTTTTTGTTTTGTTTGTTTTTGTTCTTGTTTTTGCTGGTAATGTCCATTATTGGACGTTTCAGGAACATCTGTTTATAATGTTTTGTTTGGTTTTCTGAAATCCTTGTAAGGAAATGGAGAAAACGAACAGGTTGAAAGGTAGGCTGAGGGAGACTGTAAGCAGAGTCTATGAAACCTAAGACCCAAACTGTGCCTTGTCTACATGAATGTAAGCCAATAGGAAGTCTTTATTAGCTGGCCGACAACTACACTGGGTGTTCAGGATCCCAGTATAGCTGGAACCTTTCTTGGGTGGTTTTCTAATCAAAAACTGCATTCTGGATTGACATCCTTCAGTCATCAAGAACACTTACCCAGAAGCAGAACTATAGAAGCTAATTTTTAGAGACTTTTCCTGAACTATGCATTTTTTTGGTGGATTTGGTCTTTGTTTCAGTTTTGGCAGGTGGCGCTGTATACATGCTGAGTATTAAATCCTGAATGGTACTTATATCATGGAGTCAGTTGTGCTAAGGTCTGGGGGCCTGTTACAATCCCATTCCTATCAATGAGTAGGTGATTCATCCCCAAAGGCAGCTTTGGTGGTCCTGGACACAGACCTCCACGTTCTCCCCAATTTCCCTTGAACCTTTGAGGACAGACGAACCTTTCCTCTGCTAATTACTCAGGATGGGACAAGCATGCATGTTCCTGAGGAGAAGACAAGAAATTTAAACTTCTTCGGAAAGCCTTGGCACAACAATGGAGCTCAAGGCTGTGCCTGTGTTACAAAGTCAAAGATGTGAGTTGGAGAGAAAGTTTAAGTGAAGTGGCCAGAGAATGACTTTAACAAAGATGTCAAACATGAATAAGAGTGTGTGTGTGTGTGTGTGTGCGTGTACAACATTTCAGTAGTCTTTGAGTATTTTGTTATTATTTATCTTATCTATCTATTTTTGACAATTTTTAGGTCAAACGTCTGACCCCTTGGGGGAAAGATACACATTAAGGTCAAAGTTCCAAGGATGGAATGTAGAGAGCAACCCTCAGCCCTGACAAGTTAGTATTTCTAAGCCCCAGTTTCTTTGGGGCTGGTTGTTTTAGGTATTACTGCTATGAAGCTACCATTTAACTGGGGCTGCTTACAGTTTCAGAGGTCTAGTTGATTATCGTTGTGGCAGAAAGCACGAGAGTGTACAGGCAGACTTGATGCTGGAGACTTGATCCAAGGGCAGCAAGGAGAATCTGGGTGCCACACTGGGTGTAACTCGAACATAGAGGACCTCAAAGACCACCCTAACAGAGACACAGTTCTTCAAACAAGGCCACACCACCTAATAGTGCCACTCCCTATGGGCCCAAGTATATTCAAACTCATGAGTCTATGGGGGCTATATCTATTCAAAAACACCACAGTGGGGGGGGGCAATTCTTCATGTATATCCAAAACCTCAATTGTTAATATAATTAATTGTTAAAATATTAATAAAGATGATTCTCAAATCCATTTCTCTGGCCCAGTATTTCCTATGAACTCTAAGTCATACAGATGGATTTTAAAACAAAATAAAAGCAAAACAAAAGCAAAAGAGCCATAATGCCATATCCCTCCAGAGACAATGCATGTAGACTAAAGTTTTCCAAACACCCTCTTCCTCATTAAACAGCACCAGGAATGGTTTCGCTACTACATCTGTTTGCTCAGTTGTACATCCAGATGGGTACTAGGTTCTAATCTTGATAATTCTCAGCTACCCCCTCTTCAATTTACTGACTGTCCTTGGAATTCAGTCTCTCTCCTTCACTTGCCTTAGTAACTAAATTAGTGTTTTGAATATTGTGGTGGTTTTGATGCTTGGCCATAGGAAATGGCATTATTAGGAGGTGTGGGCTTGTTGGAGGAAGTGTGTCACTATATAGGTGGGACTTTGAGGTCTTCTATGCTCAGCCTCTGCTCAATGCAGAGGACAGTCTCCTTCTGGCTGTCTTTGCATCAAGATGTAGAACTCTGGGCTCCTTCTCCAGCACCACGCCTGCCTGGATGCTGCTGTGCTCCCCACCATGATGATAATAATGGACTGAACCTCTGAACTGTAAGCCAACCCCAATTGAGTGTTTAGTTGTTTTCATCAGGCCTCTAGACACACCAAAGAGACAAGTAATTAGTGCCCCTGGTGGGGAGATGAAGCTGGGGAGAGTTTAGCAGCAGGTGAGGTTGCGGGGTGCATGCATGTGACAGGGATACAGGACACTGCTCCCCTTTGTTCCTGGACATTTTGAGATGAGCTGCTGACAATGATAAGCTGCCTCATCACCCAACACAGCCAATCTCACTGATCATGATCTAAACTCTCTGAAACGGGCTGGAGAGATAGATGGGTCAGCAGTTAAGAGCAGTGTGGCTGGGGCGCTTTTCCAAAAAACCCTGGCTCAATTCCCATGCACCCACATAGCAGCTCTCAGCTGTCTGTAGCTCTAGTGAATCTGATACCCTCACATAGACATATGTCCAGGCAAAACATCAACAAATATGAAATAAGTAAATAAAATTTCTGAAATTGTGAGTCAAAAGGAAGTCTTCCACTTTTATAATCACCATGGGTATTTTTTTTTCTTTTCATAGTAATACAAAGCTAGTAGTGATGGTGTGTCCAACTCGAGAGATTGGACTTGACAAAGAGCACAAATGTCTTGATGGTGGTAGAGAAATGGTAACATTAAAGATGAGATGTTTCTCTCACAAATAAGTGAGTACCAAGCAAAGATACAGACGGGATGATAGACACAGACGGGATGATAGCAGGAAAGGGAACCATGACGTTGAAAAACGAGGTGCGTAGAGATTCTGGAATACACACATGCACACACACACACACACACACACGCACACACACACACACACACACACACACACACAATCAGTTTTGCTCCTCTAGAGAACACCACTGCATCAGGCAGCACCCATGATGTTGTTAGCAGTGTGACAAAGCACAGATGGAGGTCACTGGTCATGGGTGTGAGGCAGGTGCTCTTGGGACACAGGGAAAGCTTTGATTGTATGGAGCCTGCTCAGAAAGGGCTGAGGATAAAGGGAGTGTCCTGTGGCGTGAATCCAGGGTGTCCCACACGGGCTCATGTCCCAGGGCCCACTCCTCATTTCTAGCACTGTTCTAAAGAAGACTCTAGAGACATCAGGACAGCAGTTCTCAGCCTTCCTAGTACTGCGACCCTTTAATACAACCATGAAATTATTTTTGTTACTTCTTCATAACTGTAATTCTGCTACTGCTATGAATCATGATGTAAATATCTGTGTTTTCATTTCTTTTTAAGAAGATTTATGTATGTATGTATGTATGTATTTATTCATTCATTCATTTTATATATCTGAGTACATTGTCGCTGTCTTCAGACGAACCAGAAGAGGGCAGCAGACCCCATTACAGATGGTTGTGAGCTACCATGTGGTTGCTGGGATTTGAACTCAGGACTTCTGGAAGAGCAGTCAGTACTCTTAACTGCTGAACCATCTCTCCAGCTCCCATATCTGTGTTTTTCAATGGTCTTAAGCAACCCCTGTAAAGGGTAGTTCCACACCCCCAAAGGGGTCATGACCCACAGGCTGAGAACCACTTTGTTAAGAGGTGAGGCTGGCTGGAAGAAGCAGTTCACCACAAGCAGAATTTTGAGGGTTGTGGACCCAGCTCCTTGCTTCCAAGTATGGATTGATTCCCTACAAGCTCCTCCTACCATGCCTTCCCTGCTGGGCTAACCTGAAACTCCCTGAAACCATAAAGCCCAAACCAATCCTCCTCCCTTAAGCTGATCCTATGAAGTAATTTATCACAACAATGAGAAAAGCAACTGATACAGAGTGGATGAGATTTAATCACTAGGAATCAGGAAGATGGGGGATGCCTGAGTAGATATGGACCTCTAATTGGATATCTCAGACGTGTCCTCCTTCCAGTCTGTCATAGCATAGCAAGAGCCAAAGTAAGATTCCTTGAAATTCTTTACAATTTTGGACCAAGAAACATGGATATTCAGGGTTTCTAAGAAAACACTAGCCAATCTGGTCAAACCAAGAAGCGGTATTAGAGGTCTTGCTCATAAGACAGGACTCCATAGTGTATAGCATCGTGTGCCTACATCTAGCAGAGAATTCAAAAAATATGGCTGCTTCTCTTCTCTGAACAGGAATGGGCCTGTGCCTGAAGATTAAAAGCCCAGCCCATAGCTGGTCCTAGAGACACAGGCCCAGGCTCCAGGTGTTTTCCTGAAGTGTCCCAAAGATAAAAGGAGGTCTTGTGACAGGCACATCCTCTCTGCTGGGCAGAAAGCCACAGATCGAGGAATCTGGGGACAGGGAGTAATAAAGGGAATTGACTCAAATGTCATGGTGGCCCAAGGTAGGAAGATGGGTTACTGTGCACACATCCTGGCTTAGGGTGGAGCAGGTCCTTCCAATGGCTCTCCTCAGGCTCCTGCCTGTCACAATCCATCATGGGCTCATGCTGCTGACCCACCTCCCACAGCAAAGGGCTGGAGAGATGAACTGCAACAGAGACTTTGGGGATCCTGAGTTCTCGGCAGAGAAGTGAGCTAGAAGACAGAGGCAGAGTCTATGATTTAGCAGGATGCTGATGGAGGACAGAGCCTTCCCATCCCTTCCCAGAATCCGTGCACAGCCCCATCCATTCCCTTCCCTTAGATTTAAGGGAGAGAAACTCTGAAGAAGCAAAAGACTTGGGCAGGTACAAACTCAAGAATTCGGGGAGATGGCTCAGTCACTAAAGAACTTGGTGCACAAGGATGAGGGCCTGAGTTTGAATTCCCAGAACCCACATAAAGCCAGGCAGAATAGCACACATCTTGCAGCGTTCCTGCAGCAAGATGGGAGGCAGAGAAAGGAGAATCTCTGGAAGCCTTGGGTCATTGAGCTTAGCATATGTTGTGGAGAACAAAAGAAAATGCCTCAGACTAGGTACAAGGTGAGGCCTAAGCCTCAGGTGGTCCTCAGACATCCACAGCTACACAGGGCCTCACACTCACACACATGAAAGTGCCCATGCAACATGGACACATGTGCAGCGTGCATTTGTGTGTGTATGTGTGTGTGTACACACACACACAAAGACAGAGACAGAGACAGAATTTCAAGAGTAATTCACTAACTCACTACTCTACATCAATATTTGGTTAGACATCTGTAGTTCATTCCTAGCGTGCCATGCTGCTGTAAATGGCCCAGACCTTTCAGAAGCTCTTCATTGGGGCCCTCTAGAAGAGCACTCCAAAATGATGTGGAAGAAACTTCTGACAACTGAACATAGGTAGGTAGAGGGGGGTAAGCTCTTTATGTCACGCCTGTTAGGTGCTGGGCTGTAGAGGGTAGAGCCTACAGCTGTCTCACTTTTGTGCCTGCTCACTGCAAGCCAGGCAGGGAGGGCAGAAGCCTCAGGATGTGCACAGGAGTAAGTCACGTGAGAGTACACTGCATCACTGAGTGGTGGTTGAGTCTCTGATGTTTTCCTAGCCTACTTCTCTGCCTAGAACCATCAGCCCATGGCATAGGCCAGGAGTGTCATAGAAGGAAGGACAAAGATTATTTCTGTGTCCACTGTAGAGAGAGTAAAGAAGTATGTGTTGAGTGTGGTGGTCTATATCTGTGATCCCAGTGCTTGCGGGGCTGAGGAAGGAGATTGTGAGCTGAAGGCCAGCCTCAGACAATGACACACCTGGGAAGAAAGAACATCTACTGAGGAACTGTCTCCATCCCATCAGCCTGTCCTGTCCTTGATTTGTTAATTGGTGTAGGAGGGCCTAGCCCACTGGAGGTGGTGCCATCCCTAGGCAGGTTGGCCTGTGCTATGTGAGAAAGGTTGCTCAGCTAGCCAGAAGAGCACACTAGTGTTCTTCCATTTGTTTCTGCTTCTAGGTCTTGTCTTGAGTTCTGCCATAGTTTTTTCCTCAATGAAGGATTATAAACTTTAAGCTAAAGTAAGTCCTTTCTTCCCCACATTGTTTTTGGTCTTGCTCATGATCTGTTGCTTTTATTCACAGCAACAAGAATCAAACTAGAAAAAGGAGAAAGAAGAAGTGGAGGAGAAGGAGAAAAAGAAAAAGGAGGGGGTGGGAGGCATTGAGGGAAATCAGTGGGCACACAAGTATGGGACAGTGTAGGCACAGCAGACCAGACCCACACACAGCAGGTCTGGTTGGATTCAGAAGGCTGCTCGTTCCCATGGCTAGAGATAACAAGAATGGAATTCTCACCACATGTTGGGAAGAGAGCATGGGGCAAGGAGGGGACCTGGGAAGGAGTCAGGAGAGGTCTTGTTTTGGAAGGCTGGGTGCTGCAGCCGAAGCTTTCCCACTCCGCATAACTTGGGCCAGTCCTCAGATAGAAGAACCAAACTGGGGATTTCCAGAGTGTAGTAGCACTTACAAGGTCAGGCTCGATTCAGAGGCTACAGGGCCAGGGGCCTGGGCAGGCAGCCTGACTCATGGGAATCCAGACAGCGGGAAGGGAAGCCATTATTTGCAGTAAATAGTGCTGGCAGCTGGGGTGTGTCAGGTGGAAACAGGGAGGGCAAAAGGAGGGGTTAGAGCCAACTCACAGCGAAACACACACCCAGTCACACAAATATGTCAAAGGTAACCAGGCCAGTCAGAAACAAATTCTGGGAACACAAAAGCAGGTGTTGAAAACACACCTGTGCAGACCCGTGAACGCCCCACGTAGGCATGTGGGAGCAGACACAGACATTCATACAGACACAAAGATTCATTTGTACTCATAGTGCCACCGTCCATTGTGTAGACCCACAGACACAAACGCACTCCAAGCCTCTGTTCTCCACTAAACCTCTAGGCCTCTTCTGACCTAGCCCCTCCCTTCCCCTGCTAAGCCTGGCTTGTAATTTTTATCCCATTGCGTCCTTTATTGGGATAATCGGGATACCAGGCTAATTCACATGCATAGCCTAGTCTCAACAACTTGACTCTTGTGGCTTGTTCCTGTGACTCTCCAGTCAGGTAGCAACTCCACTACCCTCTTCATCCAGTTATGTACCTTGAAAGCCCCAGTGTACTCAGTGCTGGCATCAACTAACTCTGTTCACGTGGCCGAATAGGTTTGACTGAGAACTGTGATGTTCTCCCTGTTTGGGGCACTTGAATGGCTATCTGTTCTATTGACGACCACAGAGACACTCATAACTATCAAGCATACAGGGCCCAGAAAACAGCCAAAAGTTCCCAACTAAACCAGAAACAACAACAACAACAAAAATGCACAAAATACACAAACCTAAACCTGTCTGTCTCAGCTCCGATTCTCACCATATCCTTCCTGGCTCTGCTCTGCCAAACAGATGATCTTTGAAGTTAAAAGGGGCCCAGAGAGATGGCTTGGCGATTTAAGAGCCCTGGCTGCTCGTTCAGAGGACCTGAGTTTGACTCCCAAGACTCACATCAGGAAGCTCACAACTGCCTGTAGTCTAGCTCCAGGGAATCTGAAACTCTTCTGGCTTCCCAAGGACATCCCCACATAGGCGGCATGCACTTGTGCAGGCTCACACATATGCACACATAAATAAAAAACAAAAACAAATGTTTAAAAGATTCTTTTAAGTAAAAAACAATTTTTTAAGAAGTTGAAAACTAGGTTGTCTATCTCCTTAGCCATTTCAATCCCAATGCTAAATGCAAGCAATCCTCTATTCCGTTCCTAGTAAAATCTTAATATAAAACACAGGAGGGGGCTGGATAGATGGTTCAGCTGTTAAGAGCACTGACTGCTCTTCTCTTTCAGAGGACCTGAGTTCAGTTCCCAGCAACCACATGGTGGCTCACAACCATCTGTAATGGAGTCCAACACCCTCTTCTGGTGTGTCTGAGAACAGCAACAGTGTACTCATATACATAAAATAATCTTTTTTAAAAAAAACACAGGAGGTCTTTAAATCTTTTATTGCACTTTAAAATTTTTATTTACTTATCTTGTGCTGTGTGTGTGTGTGTGTGTGTGTGTGTGTGTGTGTGTGTTCAAGCGTGTGTGCTTGTGCACAGTACTCATACCACAGTGTGGGTGTGAAAGTTAGGGAACAATGTTTGGGAGTCAGTTCTCGTATTTACTGTGCAGGACCCAGGAATCACTTAGACTATGAGACTTAGTGGCAAGCACCTTCCCCTGCTCAGTCATCTCACCAGCATAGAATACTCCAGATCTTTTCATAAGGATCACACATTCAATTCCCAGCCCCACATCAACGGGATTACTTTGACCTTCAAATTGCCCGGTTCTGTTCTGTGACTGCATCAACGCTGTTCTAAGCTACAGAATGACTCAAGAGCCCACAGAGGTTACACCTTGGATAACACAACCCTCTACACTGGGCCCAGGAATTTCACACGCACATGAAGGGTTGTATCGTTTACACCCACCAGGGAACATAGGCTTCTTCTTTGGGAGCAGCTGCACCGTCCTGGGGACATTCTGTTTTCGGAGGGCTCAACAATCTGCTGAGAATGTAAGAGGATCAAACTGCCTCTGACCCTTGTTGGATGTACAGGGCGGTTGGCGCACCCCCAAAGCCTCTTCTGGAACCAGCCCAGCCCCTGAGCTCACATTCCCGCTCCAGACCTTCGGGCAATCTCGTTCCTGCCAAACGGGGAGCATGTGCTGCCCCCGGAACCCACAGCAGGCTGAAGTAGGTGTGGCCAGGGCTGAAAGGAATGAGTAAACATGCCTTTCTTGGACACAGGAGCAATAGTTGACTACTGCTGTAGCTTGGATCTGAAATGGCCCCCGAAAGGCCTGTGGGTTAAGGGCTTGTCCCCAGCGAGGGGTGTATTAAAAAGTAATGAACGCTTTACATAAGAAGTGGAGACCGGTGGGAGACTTTGGCATGAAGAAGCTTGGGGTGAGGGCCTCACTCTTGCCAAGCAAGGGGCTACCTCTGGATTACAACAGCCCTGGTGGGTAGCTTTATTCCGTTGGGTCCTGATGGTTAAGGACATAGTGGAACCCTACCCACACCTCTCTTTTGCTTCTTGGCTATCAGGAGATGATTAATGAGCTTGGGTTAGCATCCCCTCCCAGCCTTGCCTCAGACAGGGTCCAAAGCAAGAAGTCAAGTAAACATGAAGTCCCTGACAATCACTCCACACAAACTTTCCCTCTTTTCCTTATTTTTTATTTTATGTGCAGGGATGTTTTGTGTGCATGTATGCCTGTGTGGCACTTGCGTGTCAAGTGTCTTGTTACAGTAACAGAAATCTGAGTGACAGATGCCGTTCTGTACCAGGTTTCATCTCAAAGAGTCCTTTAAATGATTTTTACTTTTTTATTATCCTCTTAGCCTGTGATAGGTTCCAATTCTTGAGATGTACATAAATTATTTTTCTTGTTCTACCAAAGTAGCTTATTTCTGTTTTAATGATACTAATATTTTTTATGGTCATATTCTTCTTGTCCAAAACTTTTAAAACACTTCTAATTTCTAGCCAAATTACATAATTTTCAAAACTTTCCCCTTGTTCCAAATTCTCACTGTAAACCTGGCTAAAAGCACTCTGCATTAACTATACAACAGGCCGAAGGCTACTTTGCTGTTTCAAAGTTTCCTCTAAGTTAATTAGTTCATTGCCTTTAAATCCAGCCTTACACAAAGTCTCGTGACAGAAATAAACCGCAGGTGATTTCTTTTCTCGGCAATGCACATAAATAGCCATGGTCTATTTCCCAAGTTATCTCCTCCCAGCTGAAACCTCTCAGCCTTGTGGCCTTCACTGACCACATTCTTGTTGCTGTTCTGATCTTCTGTGGACCTACCGTAGGAAGTGATGGCATGGCTGATCTGTGGTATGATCGAGTCTTTAATGTAGATATGAGGGGTGGAGCAGCCAGAGGCATCTGGAGGTCCTAGAGCAGAGAGAGAACAGAGTAGACTGAGCATAGCCAGCAGACTGGCCCTGACCTTCAGAGAAGCAGGAGCAGAGCAGAGAAGGATTGGAGTGAGAAAGAAGACGAAGAAAGGACCAAGGGTAGGCAAAGGAAAGAAATCAGGAGAGAGCATGTAGCTGAAATAGCAGGGGTTGTAAAGGGGAATGAATAGCTTCAGGAAGAGAAGGTGGGGAGGGCGTGTGTGTGTGTGTGTGTGTGTGTGTGTGTGTGTGTGTGTGTGTGTGTGTGAAAAGAACTGAGAAGAGCTGGGAGGCCAGCATGGACTTTGACATGTGCAACAGGTACTTGTGGTACTGAGGGGGCCTGGAGGCCAGCATGCACTGTGGTGCTACTAGGCATCACAGACAGCCATTTGTCCCTTTCACCAATGATAAGAGAAAAATGACTCATTTTGGTGGAAGGGAACTGGCATCACAAGTTACTGAGGAATGCTGGCTTTTGTCTGACAGCCAGAATTTGGGGAAATGAGGTTTCTAGTTTTCCACTACCCGACACCCACCACATCACCCACGAAGCCTTGCCTACAGTATTCCAGGGCTTGTCTAGACTGCTTTTCCAAATTCCTGCCATAAACCTTCTGAACTTGCCAGAAGGCTTCTGAACCACACGGCCAGGTTTAGCTGTGGCAATGACCCCAGCTTCTCTGGTCTTGATTTTCTGTATTGGTTGCTTTTCTACTTGTTGTTACAAAGACTTGACAGAAACCATCTAAGAGAATAAACCTTCATTTGGGTTTATGGTTCAGAAATTTCAGTCTGTAGTCCTGGCTGTACTGGTGCTGGGCCTATGGTGATGAACAACATGATGGTGGGGCAAGAGAGTGAAGAAGGGGCTGGAGACAGGTACAGCCTTCAAGTGACCCACTTCCTTCAGCTAAGTCCTACCTAAAAATGGTCTCAAAATAGGGTCAATAGCTAAGAACTATACAAGCATCACATGTGTACGTGCACAACATGTCATGTACAAATCATAACAGATATTTTATATAAATAAAAAGTGTATGTGGAGCATGTGTGTATATGTGTATGTATGCACATGTGTGTATATGTGTATATATGTCTGTGTATATGTGTGTATGTGTGTATATATGTGTATGCATGTGTGTATATGTGTATGCATATGTGTGTATATGTGTATGCATGTGTGTGTATATGTGTTTGCGTGCATGTGCGTGTGTGTGTGTGTACCTGGACTTGTAGATATAATGGCAAGTGTGTGAGTGCTATCAGGCAGTCCTATGTGGTTACTACTGTCTTTGTCTCCAATGCCAGAGACTCTAGTCCATGAGACAGAGAATTTGGAAAATGGTGACTGTGAAGTGAGAGCCAGTAACAATAAGCTGAAACCTCAAACATAAGCTAGGTCACAGTGATTGGCTGGAATCCATGTTGGTTCTGGTCTTCTGATCTTGGCAGTGTGAGTGTATGACTGAGATCAGGGCTCTTTGTTATGGAGTTAAACACATGCACTTAGCTCAGACACAAGAGAAATTGGTGGGGATCCAGGGGAAAGTGTAACAGGTACCTGTGATACTGAGGGAGCCTGAAGGCTCTTGCAGACCCACATGTCTTCCTTCCAACAAACTAGCCCAGCTCATATGAGACATTTCTACAGCAATAACATGTTCCAGAACTCCCAGTGGATGGCTGAAATCATGAACAGTACCAAACCCTATACATGTTGTTCTTTTTTCCATTTGTATTTATCAGTGAAAAATCAAATACCAAGATGATCCAGTTATAATAATTACATTAAATGTAAATATCTTAAAAATCCCCAAAAGACACAGAGATTGTTGAGATTGGATTTTAAGAAACAGTAAGACTCAATGATATCCTGTCTCAACAAACATAATATGAATATATAGTCATGAGTAGGTTAAAATCAAAAGGTTGTAGAAATATATACTATGATTAGATTAGCCAAGAGAACACTACAGTAGACATATAATATTAACTAAAGTGTATTACAGAGAAAAATTCACTAGGGTAAAAATAATTTCAGAATGAGAACAGGCTCAATTCATTAAAAGGACATAAAAAAATCTTAAATGTTTAATCATCTAATAACATAGCTCCAAAATATACAAAAACAGAATCTGGTAAGATAAATATATTATGACTAAACAGATTAAAAGAAAAAAAAAACAAATGATTAAGAGAAAAAATGTTCTGGAGATAAGGGGACTGTAGATTTGAACCCAAGGGCAAGCAGTTGACATGATTGCTATTTATAGATGACTTTCCAATGACATCGAGATCTTCCTGGTTTCCATAGGCACGCCAAACATTTAGCATGCTAGACCACATGCTGACCCACAAAACAACTCAGAAAAGTTTAGGAATCAGACAGTGCATGTACAGCATGAACAGAACTGCTAGGCTGCTACAGCAGGCTATGTTTGCCTAGTCCTCAAACAAACAGAAGGTAAATATGAGAGCTACAGGCCCTGAGCTATGAAAGCCAAAGGTGTGACCCATAAGAGAACAGTGACATTTGACTTCCTTAATAAGAAATTCTACTCTTCAAAAGACATTTTTTGAGAGCATAAAACAACCAAATACTGGGAAAACTTTTGCAAACCATGTATCAAATAAATGGCTTAAATCCTATGGACTAGAATGATGCCTCCATGGACAAGAGCATTTGCTGTGAATGCAAGAGGTGAGTCCTCAGCTGATAAAAAGCTGGGCCTTACCACACTGCTTGCAATCCCAGCACTGGAGGCCAGAGACAGGTGGGCCCCAGGAGCTGGATGGCCTGCCTGACTATCCAAAGCAGTGAGCTCCAGGTTCAATGAGAGACCTTGTCTCAGGAAAGTGAGGTACTGAGCCAGCAAGATGACACAGCTGTTAAACGCACTTGTCACCCAAGCCCAACAACCTGACTTTGAACCCCCAGAGCTCAAATGGTAGGAGAGAAATGACTCTTGCAGGATGTCCTCTGACCTCCTCCACATGTATGTACCTACACACTCATATGCATGTATGTATGCACACAGAGAGAGAGAAAGAGAAAGAAATAGATCGATAGATGAATAGGTAAATACACAAATGTTAAATAAACAAAACCCTGACATTATTAGTCATTGAGGAATTACAGTTAAAAATCACAGTGAGGTATCAATTCACACCTATTTAAATGGCTCAAAATTTAAAAGCAACAGTGGAGAGATGCTCAGGGATTAGGAGCACTGGCTGCTGCTCTTCCAAAGGACAAGGCTCAATTTCCAGCACCATAAGGAGGCTTACAGCCACCTATAACTTAAGTTTCAGGGGATCCAATACTCTATTCTAGTTCCTGTAGGCACCAGGCACACAGGTGGCACACCGACATACATGCAGGCAAAACACTCATACACAGAAAATAAAATAATAACAAAAAGAATTTTATAAAAAAAGAAGAGAAAAAAGAAGAAAGGAAGGAAGAAAGGAAGAAAGAAAGGAAGGGGGAAAGAAAGAAAGAAAGAAAGAAAGAAAGAAAGAAAGAAAGAAAGAAAGAGGATAATGTCAACTTCTAGGGAGAACAGAGCTGCTGAAATTCTTGTGTGTCTACGGAGGATTTAAAATGGCACGGACACATCTGAAAACAGTCTTGACATTTATGGCAAAGTTAATAAAACATTTATTATATGCCCCATCAATCCCAATTTACTTGAGAAATGGATGCACAGTTCATGTAAACATTTTACGTGAGTTCTTGTAAAAGCCTTAATTTATTATAACTAAACCCCTGAGACATTTTAAATACCCCCATAAATGTTTGAGTGGCACAGCCCCAAACAAGCATAATTCAGAAAAACTAAAACAAAAATCAGAACTAGTTTTTAAGAGGAAAAGAAAATGGGCAGGCAGCCTAGAAACTTTTTGAAGCTTGATCTGTAAGAATGTTACCAAACATGTGTGCAGTTCTGTTGCTCTGGATCCCAAGTCAACAGTTGAGGCCAACCTGGTCTACATGGTGAGTTCCAGGACAGCTATGGCTATGTAGAGAGACACTGTCGCAAAAACCAAAGCAAACAAATAAGAAGTGGACCGTTTTCACTAAGAAACCAGAGTGACATGTGAAATATAAATTATTCCCTTGACTGCAGTAGTCCAAGAACAGATTGCTGATGTTGTTTTTCTATGAGTCTTTGCATATGGAAGATCAAACAGAGACGGACAGATGCCAGTATGCCCTACTGAAAAAGTTCTGTACAAAAACCTTAAGTGGTGCTTGCCTGTACCAGGCTCCAGCTTCAGTCCAAAGCTAAAGAAGAAAGAGGAAGAGGAAGAAGAGAAAGAGGAGGAGGGGAAGTATGTCTTCCCAAAATTCCTGTTGAAAATTCAGTGTGATGGATTAACAGGTAGAGTTTAATGTAGATTCTGAGAAAGGCTAGAAAAGCAGGCAAAGATTAAGGGCACTTGAGAAAGGAGAGAGAGACAGACACAGAGACACAGACAGAGACAGACAGAAGCAGACAAAGATAACTTGACCCTCTGGACTGGTTTATGTCACTTGCTGACAGAGTCAAGAATTTTGACACAGTTGACTGCAGTTGGCCTGTGCAAAAAAACAAAACAAAGCAAAGAAAAACAAAAATACTATACTACACTTCCTTTCTAAAAGTATTATAAATGTGACTCTTAGAACAGCCAATGGCTAATGCCTAAGATCAAAACAAACAAACAAACAAACAAATCCCTACAAAGGGCCACAGCCATCTTTTTTTCTCTGGGAGATTCTCCAGCTTCCTTCAGGAAGCTCTATCACTGCACACGGATAAACACAGTCCGGGCTGATAAACACAGTCCGGGCTGATAAACACAGTCCGGGCTGATAAACACAGTCCGGGCTGTGCAGGGATAAACACAGTCCAGGCTGCAGCTAGGGCTCCTTCTCTTTTCCACCTCCTGTCCCTTTAAGCTGACTCAGAGATCTAACACGTTCTGTAGGAAATTGAGTACGCAAACACTTTTTAAAGTCTTAGTTGTAGATCATCTTCTTTAGTTGATGTGGCCTCAAAAGCACCAGATTCACTTCACTGCTACCAAAATGCAGTAAAGAATGTGTACCTACCAACGATTTTCAATTCTGTCTCCGCTATAGATTGCTGTCTTCAAATGCCACTTAAGAGCAACAAAACCATGTGTATACCGGTAGCTGAGACACTGGCGTACTTTCTTCCCCAGTGGCTGCCCTGACTCTCAGTGCATCTTGCACTTGCATCTTGCACTGATGTTGAGTTTCTATGAGTCTTTGCATATGGAAGATCAAACTTTAACTCAGGTCAATATCCTGGGTGCTTGTAAGTCCCTAAGAGGGACTCCTCAGGCGGGAGAGCTGGCAACCTCAACTTGCATCCCTAGCATTAGATGACAGTTTCTTCCTCAAGGGTAGGACTAGTGCCTATACACCCAGGGCTCAGGAACACCATGTACATCCTTTCATGAGGTGAGAATACGGCAGGAAGTCCTTGTCTATAAATAAGCAAACACACCTCACCAGTACTGTCTCTTGATCTTTCTCTCTTTTTAAGACGTTTTTATCGATTCTTTGTGATTTTACATCATGCATCTGACTCCCACTCATCTCCCCATCCCTCCATATCTGCCCTTGCAACCTCCCTCTCCCAAGAAAATAATAAATAAATAATAAGACAAACAACAAAACATCTTATCTTCTGCTCTTGCAACTTCCCCCACAAGGAAAAACAAAAAAACTAAAACTAAAAACCAAAAAACAGAACACACAAAAGCATCTCACCACAGAAGCCGCCCTGCACACACTCCAGCAGGTCCTAGACGGGGTAGATATTGGGATGGGCCTAGGTAGTGGCTGAGTTGTTCAGCCAGCGGTGTGTTTCACACCCACACCCCAGGAGCCAGCTCTCCAGCACTGACCCAGCTAGCTCACCCAAGTGCCATAGCTAGGGTCAGGGCCAGTTCTACTGTGCTGCCCAGGGGAGATTCATCCCTGCTCTCCTGAGTGCTGCAGCTGGTGAGGGGTGGGACCAGCTCTTCCACTCTCATGACCTTGGCAGAGGGATTCTTTTCTGTACCCACACCACCACAAGGCAGATGAGGGGAGGGATAGATCTTTGGTGTTCATGCACTCAGGGCTGGCTCATGCCCTTGCCACCAGGCCAGCTCTACTGTGCTGTCCAGGCAAGGGGCAGGGCCAGCTCAGCACAGTGCCTGGACATCAACATGGGCTTAGGTGGTAACTCGGACCAGGGATACCTGCATGGTCCTTAGTGGTAACACAGCCTCAGATAGCTATACAGACCCTAGGTGCAATAGGACCATGGACCCAAACATGGCAGCTTAGATGGTGTTGAATTTGCTTTATGTCACCTGTTTTATGGGGAGGGGGACAGTTTAAAAAACATTTGTTTTACAGCCAGGTATGTATGTAAAGTTTTTTTAAGTTTAACTTTCTGTACTTAGGAGAGATCTGTAAAGCAGAAATGCCTCTAGCCTGTAGCCCAAGGATGTAACTTCCTGGAATGCTAGGGGCTGTTTGTTGCAGGATTTTGTGTCACACTGAGACCCCCAAGACTGTGTGATTTACTGAAAAGCCCTGTTTCTAGTTGTGGTGTGGTTCAGTCCTAGCACACACCTTTAATCTCTCTGGCTGGAATATAGACATGCCCTTAGTCCACACTTTTCATCCCAAACAATGAAGGTAAAGTTAGTTTGTAGAAGGAAGTGCCCATGTTTTAAAGTGATGTCTAATTGAGTGGCAGACAAAGTGACGAATCAGAGAAATATTTGACAGGATAGGACATGCCCAACTCTCATAAGAAGTGAGAGGAAAAAGAGCAGCACAGAGGGAGGAGGGGTTGTACAGAGACAGGTTGCAGAGAGAGAACAGGCTAGACACCGGTGAAGACAGAACAAGCCAGAGAATGAGAAGGAGCCAGAAGACTAGAACAGATTGCCAGAGTCAGTATGAGGCCAAGCAGAGCAATTCAGGAGAGGCTGAGAAAGAGAAAGCAGATTGAATCAGTCATCTTGGAGAGGAGTTTGAGCCAGAACAGCTGAGCTGAACCAGCCCAGCTAGAGTTTAGTAAGAACTAGAAAGGGTGAGCTTTCAGCAACAAGTCTCAGAGGCTGAAAATCTTTTAGGCCTAGATTAGATTGTACAGAGGCTAGATGCTTCCAGGACTAGGCCTAGGTTAACAGGCGGAGGCAGTAAGCCCTGGAGATGTCAGTTAGAGCAAAGATAGGTTAGGTAAACAGATTAGGTAGCCTATGGAGAGCCAATCAGGGGTCTGGCTCTAAGGAATGGAGCCGGGGAAGCAGAACCCCAAATGGGTTGGGGATGCCAGAGGTTCATCCTACTCCAGGTCCCTGTGGACCCAAGTCCAAATGCAACTCCTAAGTGCCTGCTATATTATTCAAATATCAAGGACTGTGCTTCCGAATAAATGACACAGAGACCTAATAAATTTATTAACAAGCTTCAAGCACTAAGCTGGGCAGTTTCTGAGCTATTCTGACCTGGCTATGCTGCCAACCTCCCCGCCATAAGGTCCTTCACTGCAACTGAGTCTTTCCTGGCTCGCTTTGGTCCATGTGTGTCCTCATGGCTGCTCTCTCACGGAGACCTCATGGTGGATCCCCCTGGTCTCTCTGTCCTGGCTCTTCTCCTTCTGGTTGTTCCCTTTATGCTGCCCCTCCTGGTCTCCCTTGGGGTTCCTTGACTGGGATCAGAAGTCCTGTCCTCTTCTCTTCTCCTGCCCAGATATTGGCTGATCAGGACTTTATTAACCAATCAGAGGCAATGGAAATAACCTTTACATATCATAGATACTGGAGATGCTCCAATAATCACGACAAAGCCAATGTCCAGGACCGCAACCAGGCCTTTGGGCACAGAAATCAACATCCGAATATAGTGCACACAACCTTCCATCATCAGTGAACTGAGAGGGAAGGGCCGGCGGTCCTGAATGCAGGCGGCACATCCTTGTGGCCTGGGGTCTGAGACTCACAGAAAGGAAAAGAAAGGGAAGGGCTGAAGAAAAAGGGAGGGAGCAAGCTGAACGCCTACATTCTCTCGGCACCCTGATTCACCCAGATGTGGGAAAGCAGCTTCATGCTCCTGTTCCAGATGTGAGCAGGCAGCCTCAGGCTCCAGCCTTCACAGCCTTGAGCTATTCCCTTTGCGTTGCTTGCCCTACATAGCAGGGAAGCTGTTATGGACCCTTGAACTGTGAGCCAGAGCTCCCTCCTCTAAATTGCTCCTTGTCGGGCATTTGGTCACAGCAATGAGAAAATGAAAATGTAGTGTTTGAGGGTGGGGAACGGCGTCTACGAGTGTGTTTCATGTTTCTAAGGATTAGCAGTTGAGTCTTGGTGAAGATCCACCCTGAGTGTGGGCACACACCATCCAATCAACACAGAATGAGAAAAAAAACTACACCAAACAACAACCAGGAACTGAACGAAGCGTGTGCTCATCAGCAGGGGCTGATAAACAACCTACCTCATCTTGGGTGCTAAAATCCCAGGTACTCTGGGCTTGAGTTACAGTGATTAATAGCAATTGGTCCTAAGGTCTGTGGCCTTTGGCCCCACCCTGAGGCTTTCAGCTGTGGACTGTGCCCGCTTCTAGTGCCCCGGGCTCTACAGTTTAAAAGCATGGTGGTCTGTCTTCTCAGCCCCTATGATGGCACAGATCACCTCCCTTGTCTCTTCTCACATATTTATGTATCCTTTTGCTTCCATCTCTCTGGAGAATCTTAATACACCAAATTTTTTTCTAAATTGATACACTTAGTTCTGAGGTTCTAAGAGTAAACTAAGAGGATGTACCAGAGAGAAAGGTTTTGTGTTTGTTCATTTGTTTGTTTCCGTTTTGTTTTCTGAAACAAATTTTAGCTCTGTCTGACCAGGAGCTCACTCTGTAGACCAGGCTGGCCTGGAAACCACAGATGCCCACCTGCCTCTGCCTGCCAAGTACTGGGGTTAAAGGTCCAGTATCACCACACCTGGACCACAGCTAAAGCTTTTGATGCTTAACTGAGGTACACATTAATCTTATTCACAAAAACATTCTGATTAAAAACGTTTAAGTACCCCAGGCATGTGCTTAGGGTACTTGAACATAAGTCAGCTTGGACATCCAGAAACACATGCAGTAGTGACTGTCAACAACTATTCAGAATCTGAGGTTTTACTTCTAGGTTAACAAACCATTCTTCTCATGTCCCATGAGTGCCGGCAGAAAAATCAAGACCCCCCCCTCCCAAGTCAGAGGTAGCAGGTAAAGGACTTGACAACTCACAACCCGGCCGTGGCCAAAGCTGAAGCAATGCCTCTTGTTCCAGTTCCCCAACATTCCACGGGAGTCACAAGGGCCTGTGATAGATGCCTGTCCTTGCAGTGTGCTACACTGAAGTGAAAGAGTACTAATGGTTCGTTGCTTTTACAACAAGACAAAGCAAGCCTGACCCTCCTCTAAGAGGAGAATTACCTTAACCCTCAAGGCTGCTTGTTGAAAACATTGTTGATGAATGTCCCAGGTTAAAGAGAAAGAAATAAAGTGTGCTGGTTGAATTTTTTTAATCAACATGATACAAGCTAGAGTCATATGAAAAGAGGGAACCCTTAACTGAGAAGTTTTCCCTACAGCTGGACAGCTGGCTCAGCACTAAAAACACACACTGCTCTTTCAGAGAACCTACAATTTCCAGCATCAACATCAGGTGGATTACAACCACCTGTAACTCCAGCTCCAGGGGATCTGACACTTCTGGCCTTTGTGGGCACCTGTATTCACATGTAAACACTCACACACACACACATACATACACACACAAAATAAAGAAGCTCTCCCATCAGGCTGGCCTGTAGGTAAGCCTGCAGGCTTTTGTTCATTTGTTTGTTTGTTTTGTTTTTTGATTGATGGTTAATAAAGGACAAGCCCACTGGGACAGTGCATCCGTTTGCACGTGGTCCTAGGATGTATAAGAAAGTAAACTTGAAGCCAAGCAGTGGTGGCGCACACCTTGAATCCCAGCACTTGGGAGGCAGAGGCAGGTGGATTTCTGAGTTCGAGGCCAGCCTGGTCTATGGAGTGAGTTCCAGGACAGCCAGGGCTACACAGAGAAACTCTGTCTCGAAAAATAAAACAAACAAACAAACAAAAAAAAACTAACAAAAAAAGAAAAGAAAAGAAAGAAAGTAAACTTGGCAAGGAAAGATTTATTTCAGCTTTTGGTGGTGGTATTTTATCACAGCAATAGAAAGGTAACAAAGAAAGGAAGGATGGAAAAAACTACGTTTTCCTTCTTGGCACACCCAATAAAAACATTCAGGAGTTCTAAGGGGCCAAAGCAGGATGCCTATCCCAGTGTTGATACCCAGTGGACAAAAACAAATGGTTCTTAAGATGGTAGTGGGGAAACAACCAGCCAAATTTCCTGGAGCTAGAAAATTCCTAGAAGAGCCATTTGGTTTAAAAATAAAACCAATTAACTAAAACTCTGCTCTTCATTAATGCTTACTTTCTTAGGCAGTAAGTGGAACTGGGGCTTTCCTATGTCACTAGGGACGATGCTGTCAAACACATGGGGCTCATGCCTGTAATCCCAGCACTTGGGCGGCTGGGCAGAGTGTTGTCACAAGTTTGAGGCCAGTTAAACTACATAGTAAGCTCTAGGCCACCCTATGAGGAGGCACTAGAATAAATTGTAAATGTTGAGGAATTTTTGGTTTGAAAAATCCTCAGGGAGGAGGAGAATGTGGTGGCCCAGTTGCAAACACCTAGCCCTCAGTAGATACCCCTGACCCATGTCTTAGTCACTGTTTTATCTCTATGGAAAAAAACAAAACAAAACAGAACCAAGACAATTCTTATAAAAGAAAGCATTTAATTGGAGGCTCGCTTATAGTTTAGAGGATCAGTACATGGTCATCATGGCAGGAAGCAGACAAGCAAGGCCCTGGAGCAACAACTGAGAGTTTTATATCCTGATCCATAGGCAGCAGGCAGAGGGAGAGAGGGAGAGACAGAGAGAGGGAGAGAGGGGAAGAGGGAGAAAAGGAGAGAGGGAAAAAGGGAGAGAGACCTCAAAGCCATACCCAGTGACAGACTTCCTCCAACAAGGCCACATCTCCTAATCCTTTCCAAATAGTTCCATTAGCCGGGGACCAAACATTCAAACATATGAGATTATTGGGGCTATATTAGTCACTGTTCTATTGCTGTGAAGAGACACCATGACCAAGGAAACTCTTAAAAGAAAAAAATTAATTAGGGGCTTGCTTATGATTTCAGAGGTTTAGTTGATTATCGTTGTGGAGGGAGCTTGGTAGCATGCATGCAGACACTATAGTAGTGACCTACATCAGGATCCACAGACAGGCAAGCCCAGAGAGAGAGAGAGCGAGCCTGGGCCTGGCATGAGCTTTTGAAACCTCAAAGCCTACCCCCAGTGACACAGCTCTCCAACAAAGCCATACATACCCCAACAAAGCTACAACTTCCAATCCTTCCAATCCTTTCAAATGGTCTACTGCCTGGTGAGTAAGCATTCAATGCATGAGCCTATGGAGACCACTCTCTATCAATCCACCACACCCCCTAAGGAAGTCAGCCCCAGGATAAAACAGCCTCTGCCCAGAAAAGGAATTATGGTTTACTATCCAGAGGTTGAAAGCTCTCTTCCCTAGTCCACTGCACTGAAGAGATGGATAGGTATCATGGTCCCTTTGAAGTTGATTGTAGTATCCTATGATAGACCTGATACTTGGTTGTGGTGCTGTACGCATCCAGGTCTCAAATCTGTACCTTACCAGCTTTGATTACTGTGGTGGTTTGAATATGCTTGGTCCATGGGAAGTGGCACTAATAGGAGGTGGTTGGAATAGGCACGGCCTTGTTGGAGGAAGTGTGCCACTGTGTAGGTGGGTTTTGCGGTCTCCTAGTGCTCAAGTTGCATCCAGTGCAGAAGGGGCCCTCCTCCTGACTGCCTGCAGAAGAGCTAGTCTCCTCCTGGTAGCCTCAGATCAAGATGTAGAACTCTCAGTTCCTTCTCCAGCACCGTGTCTGCCTAGACACTGCCAAGCCTCCTGCCATGATGATAACGGATTGAACCTCTGAAACTGTAAACCAGGTCTAGTTAAATGATTCCTTTGTAAGAGTTGTCATAGTGTCTCTTACAGCAACAGAAGCCCTAACTGAGACAGTCCCTTCTGACAGTATTATGCTGGCATGATAACTCAAGACTGAGATGCCTTGGTGTGATGGCAGCTGCCAGCAACACACCGTGGGATTGGCTGTTATTCCTGCCACTAGCTTAGCAAATGGCTGCCAGGCCCCCATCTCAAAAAGTTCATATGTGCACTAGGGACTACATCAGCAACTCCAACAAGGTGGCAGCCAAATTATCCATAATGTTCCTATAAAGATTGAGTGTCAGGAGCACATCCAATTGTTAAGGATTCTGCACCAGCTGCATGAAGCAACTGTCTCTGATCATTGTTTCAAACTTGATTTGGGTGTTGTATTAGTCAGGGTTCTCTAGAGAAACAGGACTCATAGGATGGGATTTATTAGAACAACTTACAGGCTGTGGTCCAGCTAGTCCAACGATGGCTGTCTATCAATGGAAGGTCCAAGAATCCTGTTGTTGTTCAGTCGATTAGGCTAGATGTCTCAGTCTCCAGTATAAGCCAGAATTCCAAAGAAGCAGGTGCTGGTGCCAGTGAAGGGATGGAATTGCCATAGAGATTGAGAGCAAGCCAACAGAGAAAGCAAGCTTCCTTCTCCAGTGCCCTTTATATAAGCTTCAAGAGGAAGGTATGCTCCAGATTGAAGGTGGATTTTTCCACCTCAAAATATCCAGATTAAAAATGGGTCTTCCTACTTCCAGTGATTTAGTTTTTTAAAAAAAATCCTCACAGGTGTGCCCAGCTGCTTGAGTTTTAGTTGATGCCGCAGTCAAGTGGACAACCAGGAATAGCCACCAGCGGTGTGCAGTTTGGTAACTTCCTCACATCAGTGCAGAAACAACTCAAGCCCAGGTTTCGTGAGTTGGCCTTCTGGACATCTAGGACCTTCCCTGACCCTTGAGCATCATTGGTTCTGGAGAGAATCTTCAAGCACTCGATTATGCCCTTCTGGTGTTGCAGAGAGTGACAATCCCCTTCTGTGCGCTTGCAAATGGTCACTAGGTATAGATTGCTGAGCTGAGTCGTGTGCCCAGCAAATGACTTCACATGGCCTGCATTAGCAACCAAGTTCAACCTCTGCCACAGCCGTATATCGTACAAAGCCAGTCGCCTTGTGCTCCATGGGGGTGGAGAACTTCCTAGTGATGGTAACTTTGCTCTTCATGGAACCCAGAACTTGCTCTAACTTCTCAGAAGCTACTCCGCACGGGGCTCAGGGGATACACCCAGAATTACATCTGGACTTCAGCAGCCTTGAACATTTTCTTGGCAGCATGCATAAGCTCTGGTCCCACGAAAGAAAGGATATAGGGACGGATAGGAGAAAGGACTTGCTTAGAAAGGTTCTTTGCAACCAACTCCCATCTGTGTTGTCTGGAAATCGGCAGTTCAGTTCACAGGTTAGCAAGAATCGGCAGCTCGTTCCACTCAAAAACACTTCACAGATACACCAGTAGTGTAGTTCAGTAGAGTCAGGTTAGCAACAGTGGTGATACAACCTAGCAGAGACAGCCAGGCCTCAGCCTTAGCTTGAGTCAGCAGGAGGAACCAACAGGAACACCAGAAGTTCACAGCTGTGCTTCTCTCAGGGGAGCGAAGATCAGCGAAGACAAGAGACTCACAAGCATTGCACAGCTAGCTGTACCAGCAAGCCAAGCTCTCCTTCCATCGCTCTGCTGATTCCTAATTATACCCTCCAAACATCACGTGTGCTCCACATGTCTTGTCTCAGCACATGAATCCAGTCAGCCTGAGTCCTCGGAGTCCCGACAAGATGCCACTGTTGGTGACCTGAGTTAGACCCACAGAGTAGACGGAGAGAACTGATTCTAATAGAGTGCCTTCAGACCTCTGTACACACAATCACAAAGTAAGTATAGATAAATATAATTTTGAAAGTCAAGGTCCCCACTGAGATCATAAAATGGCAAACCAGAAAATGGATGAAGTAGTTGTCAGCCATGTATCTGACAGAAGACTTTAGAATATATGTAGAGAATATATGTACGTATACACGAAGAAGTACAATGACAACAAAAGAAAAAGACAAATTTTAAAATGGGCAAAGGATCCAAACTGACATTCCCCCAAAGAAAGGGCCTGCTCTTTTTCTGAAGGAAAATGGAGAAGGAGTGGATCTGGGGGTGAGGGGAGGATGTGGGATCGGGAGTAATAGAGGAAGGGAAACTGAGGTCAGGATGGAATGTATGAGAGAAGAATTAAAAAAGTAAAAATAAATAGATAAATATCCACAATTTCCTTAACATAATTGGTCATCAAAGACCTTGAATCAAAGCCACACAAGATATGGCTAAAATAAAAAAGTTAGGTATTAAGAGTTGCAAGGATCTGCAGAAACAGGGCTGCATACACTGCTAGTGAGATGTAAAGGCATGCAGCTGCGTGGAAAGCAACCTGACAGTTCTTCAAAGGCTAAGGATAGAACTGCCACGTGGCCAGCAATTCTAATTTTAGGTAGATTCCCAAGAGAAATGAAAAAAATACACCCTCCCAGAATCTTAGGGTACATGACTGTTTATAGCATTGTTCATAGTTACCACAGGGAAAAACAACCTGAATGTCCATTAACAGACTGATGGAATAAGCAACATGTATATTCACATAATGGGCTATTATTTATTGTTCCATTATTAATTATTAATGGAATGAAATATTTTTAGTCAGCCACAAAAAGAATATACAGTTACATGCTATAATGAGCCTTGAAAATACAATTCTAAATGAAAATAATGGATTATTCACAGTGTGGCTTAACTTATACAAAATTCCAAGCTGGGCATGGTGGTCCATGCCTATAGTCTTACCACTCCAATCAGAGGCAGAGGCAGGAGGATTTTAAGGCCAAGGCCACCTAAGCCACATAGTGAATTCAAGGCTAATTTAGACCACACAACAAACACTGTCTCAGTATGTTGAAAACATTACTGTCTCAAAACACAAGAACAATAAAATACAGGAGAAACAGACAGAAGAAGGAGAGAGAGGGAGAGAGGAAGGGAGGAAGGCAGCTAGGCAGGTAGACCAGCTAGCTTACAAAAGTGACCTCAAATAGACAAAATATAGATTACTGGTTGCCTACAGACCACAGTGCGGGTGGGGGATGATAAGGGAATATTCATTCTAATGTGTCCTCCAAGAAGTTGTGTGTTAGGAAACCAAAACCCAAATTCATACATTAATAGTATGCTAAAGTAAGACCACTAGAAGATAGTTAATTAGGATTAGATGATATCTTGTAGATAAGGACCTACATGATATATGTGTGTTAATTTAAAAAAAAGAGGAGGAGGAGGAGGGGGAAGGGGAAGAGGAAGGGGAGGACGAAGAGGAGGAAGGGGAGGAGGGGGACAAGGAGGGAGAAGAGGAGGAGGAGGAAGGGGAGGAGGGGAAGGAGGAGGAAGAGGAGGAAGGGGAGGAGGAGGACAAAGAGGAGGAAGGGGTGAAGGGGGAAGAGGAGGAGGAAGAGGAGGAGGGACAAAAGGAGGAGGAGAAGGAGGGAGAAGAGGAGGAAGAGAGGAGGAGGGGGAGGAAGAGGAGGAGGGAGAAGAGGAGGGGAGGGGGAGGAGGAGAGAGAAGAG
>NW_022196900.1:3701337-3703323 GCF_008632895.1 Mastomys coucha | reverse complement strand
GAGGAGAAGGAGGAGGAGGAGGAGGAGGAGGAGGAGATACCCAAACGGAGATGCTTGTTCTTTCTGGCCATGTAGTGATGTCGTCACTAGAAGGAAAGCAGAGGCTGGCCTTTTGGGTTCCCAGTCTCTCGTGAGCAAATGCATTTCTATTCTGTATAAATAACTCTTTCTCAGTCTGTTTTGTTACAGTCACAAAAGAAAGACGGGGATGATAACAGCTAAACAATATGCGGTTCTCTCTTTAAGGTGATGAAAGTATTCTAAAGCCGTGGTGATGTTTTGTTATCTCTGAATATACAAGCACACTGAATAGAGAGCCATTGAACTGAATAAACTGATCTGTTTCCTATAGATTACAGTATCACTTGTTTTTTTATTTGTTTGTTTCTTTGTTTGTTTGCTTTGATTTTTTGAGACAGGGTTTCTCTGTGTATCCCTGGCTGTCCTAGAACTCTCTCCATAGACCAGATTGTCCTCAAACTCAAAAGATCACCCTGCCTCTGCCTCCCTAGTGCTGGGTTAAAGGCATTCACTACCACCACCTGGCTATCTCACTTTAAAACAACAACAACAACAGAGACTAATTACGTAGTCCAGGTTAGTCTTGATCTCATGACTCTCCTGCTTCAACCTCACAAGTGCTGGGATTACAGGCAGGAGCCACCACACCTAACTCGGCAAATATATATTTAAAATAAGCAAGCTTGTGCTCTAACATGAGGACTCTACAGAAAGAGCCTATGCTAGTCAACTGTCTGTCACTATGGCAGATATGTCACCTGACCCCATGAGACAGGGTTTGTCTCAGCTGGGTGGCTGTGGAGTTTAAAGGTGCAGGGCATTATTTCAGTCTTCTGTGGGGTCTGACAGTTCACAGTGGTAGGAAGCACACACACTGGAGCAAACCCAGGAACTTCACCAGTGACCTAAGGGCTTCCTCTAATGCCCCATACCTAAATGTCTGTTCCATCCTAGGGGCCAAACCTTGACACACAGACCTTTGGAGCATGTTTAATTTCCAAACTATGGCAATTCTCCAGATTTTTTGGCAATTTAAAAACTACATAGCCTGAGTCTCAGTCTTCTTATCTTTAAAATGGGGGTTTAACAAAACATATCAGGGAGTCTAATGCCTGAAATCAGTAGATGTCAGACGTGTTCCAAAATAACAAAAGTGTTAGAGCTGAAATTCTAATTTCTCAGACAGTTTATGAAATTCTAATTTCCTTTATATAACACTCTAAGACAGTGGCCCCAAGGCACAGTAGAAACTTATGTAAGAAGTTTAGACAGGGCAGGCAATGCAGCTCAGCAACAGTTAAGAGCGCTCACTGTACAACCATGAGGACCGGAATGCTTGACCCCAGGACTCACATAACAAGTCAAGCACCTGCAAAAGCCCGAGACTCCAGCTCCAGTGCCCTCTCTGGTCTCCCAGCACACAGGCATCTGTACCTGTATACACAGTGTATGCATGTGTGCACACACACATTAATAAAATTTTTTTAAGTTTATTGACCATCTTTTTTTATTTCTTTTTTTTAACTTTTATTGCATTATCAGAAAAATTACATAATTTCAATTTATCTGAATTTGTTAACATTTAAAAACATATTTTAATTAAATAGAATTGAATCACATTCTTGTTCCCCTTTTGTACCACCGCTCCTCCCATAGACCCCCCCTTCAATACCTATAATATATTTTTTGTCGTGTTCCTTAAAATTTATAAAATATTATAAAAACATAAGTATTATAAAAGTTGTTTGATATAAAACAACAATCGATTTAACAGTCTTATGTAGATGCTCGTCTACAGCAATAGTGAAAATACATTTTTCTCAATATAAATTTTAAATAACTCCAAACATATTAGCTGTATACTTAAAAATAATACATCAGTACTAGTATTTTTTTTAATGAACATGAGTATATAAAGTCTTTTTGTTTGTTTTGTATTTAGTAGAGTTTAAAATCTTGGCTCTT
>NW_022196900.1:3681997-3698694 GCF_008632895.1 Mastomys coucha | reverse complement strand
TTTTTTTTTTTTTTTTAACTCCTATCACCTCAGATTTACCCATCGATTCTCTATTCGGCTTTCTGAGTTCTTTTTCATTTGCAAGTGGCAGAAATATAACTCAAATTTGAAATGATAAAGAAGAATTCGTTCATTCATTTACACGATAGAAAAGTCGGGCATCTAGACGAATTCTCTTCAATCGTGGGTCTCTCTGGGACCTTCATTCTCCTATCAAGCTTGGGTTTTGCCAGGCTAGGACAGTAAGAATATGACTGGAGACAACCTCAATTTAGCAGCCATAGGAGGAAGTCTCTATCCCTGCTCCTTCCCTCGTGTTCTCTCTCTCTCTCTCTCTCTCTCTCTCTCTCTCTCTCTCTCTCTCTCTCTCTCTCTCTCTCTCTCTCCCTGTCTCCCCCACCCCTCCCCTCTCCCATCCTCCCTCTCAGTGGGAAGCATTTCCAGTGTCTGTCTGAGGAGGTCACAGTAACCTCGTCTTTTCAGGTGTTCTGCAGATCCGAGGGAAAGGGCTGATGTGGCATGAAGGTTGCTGGCCTTTCCTCTCCTTTAAAGATGGTGAGACAGAAGAAGATAGGTCTGGGAACTAAGTGGAGAGTATCCACTAGATGTCAATCCTTGAAGCTTTCAGTGCAGGACCCTGGGCCTCTTTGTTTTGGATACACAGTGCTGCAGTTGCTTATAGTATTGACCTTGGTGCCGACTCTTGTATCCAGGCTGAGAACTGTGTAAGTCATAGATGTCCAGACTCATACTGAGTCCTCCAAATTTTCAAAACAGAATGCTAAGGCTTTTGGAGGCCTTGAGTTTATGCAGCATTCTCTGTCTTAGAATCTGTGTCTGGTGTGTTGGTGAGATGGGTCAACTGAAAGGTACTTGCCAGCAAGCCCGACAACCTGCATTCCATCCCCAGGTGCCACATGGTGGAGAAAGAGCACCAACTTGTACTAGTTGTCCTCTGGCTTCCCCTTGAGGGCTCCTGAACACACACACACACACACACACACACACACACACACACACACACACTGTAAATTTTTTTTGTAATTTAAGATTCGTTTACTTTTATTTTATGTGTAAGGGTATTTTGCCTGCATGTGTGCAGTGCCTGGTGGGTGTTGGATCCCCTGGCACTGGAATACAGATGGTTGTGAGCTGATGCCTGGGTTCTGGGAAACAAACCTAAATCCTCTGGGAAAGCTGTTGACTTTACCCACTGAGTCACCTCTCAGCCCCACCATAACAAAACAACAACTTTGTTTTAGAGCTAAGGGATTTCTTCCAGAAGCTATGGTTTTTTGAGACAAGGGTTTCTCTGTATAGTCCTGGCTGTCCTGGAACTCTGTAGACCAGGCTGGCCTCGAACTCAGAAATCCACCTGTCTCTGCCTCCCAAGTGCTGGGATTAAAGGCATGCGCCACCACTGCCCTTTCTAAATGTAAAGGAGTTCTAGCAACACTGTGGTACTCTGCCCTCTAGACATGGTTGGGTCATTGCCATATTAAAGTAAAAGGCAGCCATGATTGCCCACAGTAGGCCTTCACAAGACTGAGTTCACTAATTCCCTTGATGAAGGAGGATGAAGTGGCATGGGGACCCTGTACCAAGCCTTGGGGATCAGCCTGGCATGGCAGCAGTGCACACCTCTAATCCCAGCCCTTGAAAGGCAGAGGCAGGAGGAGCTCTGCAAACTTGAGGCCAATCTAGCCTACATACTGAGTTCCAGGACAGCCAGGGCTATATGGAGAGAACCCCACCCTCATGGAGATACCCCCCCTCTCATACACGTGCACACACACCCGCGCACGCACATACACACATGCATACGCACATGCACATGCACAGTTGCTGGGGGAGGAGACCTTTCTTGGTGTAGCTGTCCACGCTCCTATGAGTAACCATGATTAAAACTTGCTTCGCCAAGCTAGACTTGGGTGGAACTATTCCTCTCGGTTGTTCTCAGGGCTGCATCTGGAGTGAATGGGCACTTCTTCACATGGGCTGGGCATCACATAGCTACAATACATACTAACGTGGATATCATTGCTTCAGACTATTATATAATACTCTCCCCCAGAACTAATATGAGTGTCTTGTTTTAGGACTTAAAAGGGTCTACTACAACAGGACCAGTTCTTATTGAGCCAAGAATGTGACTATGGCATTCCGGTCATCTCCCACCTTAAAATATCTCTTCAAGGAAGACGTTTACAGAGTTGGGCCATCAGAGGTTGTTATTTGTTTTGTTCCATGGTCCTAGGAGAACAGCGGGGCATTCCTGCTTCAGGATCCACAACTGTAGAATTTCAAAGGAAATCAGGTCTGGCTCCATCTTCCACCCGCCTTTCACGTCTTACGTTATACCACTCACCCTTCCGCTTTGCTTGGGGGCAGCACCGACCTTTTTGTTTGGTTTGGAGCATATATTCCTCAGGATTCTTTTGAGGAACAGAACAAAAATTTATTACAAAGAAGATCTATTACATTGCTTTACATAAGACCAGCTGCAAGTCCAAACATAGCTGTCTGCGTGTTGGGAAGACTGAGATGAGAACCAGAGGCTCCACAGGGCTTAATGCCGCGGTCCTAGTCTGGCACTGAAGAGGCCTGGGAGGTTCCTGGAGAGCTATCAGAATTTAGTCCACACTCGGAAGCTGAAGGGACCAGGTTTCCATGTTAGCAAAGAATGGTGGCGGCGGCAGCAGCAGCAGCAGCAGCAGCAGCAGAGTACATATACTCATCAGCAAGGAACAGAGGCAGGTAGGCTCAAAGCACTTCTCTATCCATCAGATCTCTTTGTACCTGGACTGAACATGGACTGAAGCTACACACGCTGGGGGAAGGTTTTCTCTGCTTGGTCAGTTGTTGCAGGTAATTCCAGCATAGAACACATCCAGAAGTATGAACCTTGCCTCTAGATCCCATTGAGTAACCAACAAAGATT
Organism: Mastomys coucha; assembly: GCF_008632895.1. Classification (NCBI taxonomy): domain Eukaryota; kingdom Metazoa; phylum Chordata; class Mammalia; order Rodentia; family Muridae; genus Mastomys; species Mastomys coucha. Next base: position 3,695,753 of record NW_022196900.1, on the reverse strand, counting down.
AACAATTACAAGATGTTTGTTTCATTTGCTTTTTTTGAGGCAGGGTCTCACTGTATTGCTAGGCTGTCCTTGAGCTCTCAGGTTAATCCTCCTGTCTCAGCCTTCCTGGCCTTTTAAGTGAATCAGACACACTGAGTCCAGGATGTCAGTGAGCTATTACCTTTTTGGTTGATTTGTTAAAAGAAATCAGAAATTAATGACTTCCCACTAAGTACGCTTGATTAGATACTTCCAGATACACTAAAAAGATATTCATCCTTTTAGATGTTCTGAATATTTCAAAGGCTGCTCCCAGTTTCCCAGGGTAGGAAGTATTTAGTGGCATCTACCTGAATGGTGATAATACTGTCACCACCTGGAATATAGCTCTTAACTGACAAGCTGAACTTGTAACAAAATTCCCCCAGGATCCTCTTTTGTAGCCTGGAAATTCATCTGTGTCTTCCTCCATGATTTATAGTCTGAAATAAAAAGTATTTTTAGATGTCTCAGTGACAGAGCATAAGACATGCATATTCCCCTGAGATGCATGCTGAGATGAGATTGTGTGTGTGTGTGTGTGTGTGTGTGTGTGTGTGTGTGTGTGTGTGTGTAGTGGGGCTGGGGGTGGGAGTTGGAGAGGTGGGATGGGGAGTGGGGACAGGGCAGGGGACCCAGGGTGGAGGTGGCTGGCTGTTCCTTGCTGAACCAAAGCCTATTACAGTTCTAAGCAGAGGTTTGTAGTCTGGCTGTTTATGAAAGGGAATTTTGAGTCTGAGTCAGTAAAGAACCAGCAGAGCTCACCCACCTCCAGGCACTATGCTTTGAGGTTCTGTATTGGATAGCCGGATCAAACAGGGCCAGAGGGTCATCTTTCTCCACATTTAAGATGTAACAATGACCAATGGAGAAGCCCTGTCCATTAAAGGGATTTCACAGATTTTAAATCAGATTTACCTAATTGTGTAACCTGCAACTAAGTCAGACTTTTTTTAAAAATGTGTGTATGTGTTTCCTTGCTTGTCTGTATGCGCACCGTGTACATACAGGTGCCCACAGAGGCCAGAAGAGGGCACTGCACTGGATCCCCTGGAACTGGAGTTACAGAGGGTTGTAAGCTGCCATGTGGGTCCTGGGAACTGAACCTGGGTCCTCTCCAAAAGCAGCCAGTGCTCTTAACTTCTCCAGGCCTAAGTCAGGCATTTTAAATCCAGAATTTATTTCACTTGAGAGAAGGCTTTGTTGGGCTGAAAATATTTTTCTCTTTGGGGTCGGAGAGTAAAGAGAATTGACAGTATTTGTAACTAGTACTTGGAACGCTTTCTAACCTGATCCCTCCTAATGGATGCTGTGCATCTTTCCATGTGCTTAACTGGCATCTGTACCTGCTCTTTGATCAAGTGCTATTTTTGCAGACAGAGCACTCATGCACATAAAGTTTAAACAACCTAACACTTTTAAATTAATTATTTATTTTCTCACTGTTGAACTTTAACTTAAAAAAAAAAATAAATTCTATGCCATTGTGTTTATAAGGAAATGGAAATCCCCCCCCATGTCCATCAGCAGACAACTAGATGAGGAAAGCGTAGTGCAGACACACAATGGAAATTATTCAGCTGTCAAGAAAAAAATGACTAAGAGAATGAATCTGGAAAGTCTAGTATTAAGTGTTGTGACCCTAACTCAGAAAGACAGAGGCCATGCAGTCTTTCTTATATATGGATGCTGTCTGTAACGTGTGTGTGTTTGTGTGTGCAGGGTATAAATGTGGGCCAAACCTAGGATAAACTAGAAAGAAGATCAAGAAAAACAAACAAACAAACAAACAAACAAAAAACAGGCACTGAGGAAAGATGGCAAGGAACCGACCAAAGGACACAGGACTTGAGAAGGCAACACAGGTCACACCGTGGTGGCACCTGCCTTTGATCCCAGCACTTGGGGGATCTTTGTGAGTTCAAGGCCAGCCTGGTCTACAGAGTGAGTTCCACGACAGCCGGGGCTATTCAGAGAAACTCAGTCTTGAAAAGAAAAAAAAAAAAACCAGCAACAGAGTCTGGGGAGAAGCTAAAAGGGGCTGGGGTAGAAGGGGAGCCACCAGCACACACATGGGTGTCTAATACTCTGTATGCTAATGAAGAGGTCAGCTCAGGACCTTTGGAAAACCTTCCCCCTGGAAGAGAGAGGGGTCATGAAGCACCACATAGGCACACCGCCCCTCCAGAAGGGAGGGGGGACTGGCCATTGGCCACCGCTGAGACCAAACAGTTTAAAAGTCACACTGTTCTGCCAATCACATTGTGCCTAGTTGCTCATGTTCTATTCTGCCCCTGGAAACCACATAAAAACTAGTGGAATGGGCATCCCGGGGTCACTGCCTCTCCTTCAGGTGCAGAATGACCCCACCGTGCTGGAACAATAAATTCCTCTTGCTTTTGCATCGATTTCTGGCTCTGCGTGGCTCACTCAGGGGGTCCCCGGTAACTAAGGCTCATCAGAGTCTTACACTAACTTTAAATTTTAAATAAATGAGGGACTGGCAAGATGGCTCAGCAGGTAAGAGCACTGACTGCTCTTCCGAAGGTCCTGAGTTCAGATCCCAGCACCCACATGGTGGCTCACAACCACCCGTAATGAGATCTGATGCCTTCTTCTGGTGCATCTGAAGACAACTACAGTGAATTGCAGGCTGGAGCGAGCAAGCTAGCGAGTGGGGCTGGCAGAGGTCCTGAGTTCAATTCCCAGCAGCCACACACATGATGGCTCATGGCCATCTGTACAGCTACAGTGTACTCATACACATAAAATAAATAAAATAAATCTTTAAAAAAAATAAATAAATGAAGTATATTCTGGAAATAAATACTTTGTTTGATTTACAATCATTCCCTGCGGACTATAGATTTTCTTTACATTGATTCTTTTTTTTTTATGATTTATTTATTATGTGTAAGTACACTGTAGCTGTCTTCAGACACATCAGAAGAGGACATTCAATCTTAATTACAGATGGTTGTAAGCCACCATGTGGTTGCTGGGATTTGAACTCAGGACCTCCAGAAAAGCAGTCAGTGCTTTTAACTGCTGAGCCATCCCTCTAGCCCTTTACATTGGCTCTTATTCTTATCATTTTTAATTATGTGTAGGTGTGTGTGTGTCTACACGTGGATGTGTGCTTACGTGTGTGGGCACTGGAAGGTAACCAGCGGCTGAGTTACGGATAGTCACAGGCCACCTGACATGGGTTCTAGGAATTAAACTCGGGTCTCTGAAGAGCAGCAAGCATGCTTAACTGCTGCACCATTTCTTTATATCCCTCTTCTTGCTTTCTTTCATTTTTTAAAATGACAGAAATTTGGCAGAAATTTTTTTATTTTGATAAAATCCAGTATTTTTCCTGGGCCATTTATATTTTCAGTATCACATCTAAGAGTTCCATCCTGACTCGTGGTCACGAGGATTTTCTTCTAAAAGCTTTGTAGTTTTACGTGTTGCATTTCCATTACAACCCGGTTGAGTGTTTTTGTTTAGGAAGTTGGTTTTGCCTCACTGTCTGCGTTAGGAGTCCAGCAAGCCAGATGAGCACAGTAGCACTGGGATGCAATATAAATTAATTTTATATGCCGGGATGCACTATAAATTAATTTTATATGTGTGAGGTTTAAGCTGTAGTTGACTTTTTGTATATGGATGTCACAATCAATACCACTTGATGCAAAAAGATCTTTGTCAACTCTCTGCTATGCAGGAATTCAATTATTGGCTACTGTACTGTGTAGCTCTTCTACCAGTGAGGCTTTCTCTTTTACTACGTTATGTAGATGGCTCTATTTTATAGGAAGTTTCACAATTGGATGATATGATCCCCCCAACATTCTTCCTTTTAAAAGTTATTCTTTCTTTTAGGGAAACCACCTTATAATTATATGGTTTCGTGTATCTTCCTTTTATGTTGCTGTCTTATATATTACACCCACATGCACTGGAAACCTCATCGTGGCCTGGGGATAGAGCCTGGTGGAGGTCACGTTTCCAGCATGTGTGAGGACGTCACTTCAGTTCCCAGCGCTGTGAAACAAACCATTAGGTGCTTGTGATAAGCTCCCTTCGTCACCAAGCTGACTGGATTTAGAATCACATCTGGAACGTGTCTACAACCGTACCTTCCAGAAAGGTTTGACCAAAGAGGGAGAAACACATCCCGAGTGTGAACAGCACCATTGCCCTGTCACTGCTTCCCGAGCACAGGGATCCAGGCGACCAGACACCTCATGAACCTTCTGTGCCATGGCAGACCGCACCCTCACACTGTGAGACAAGACACGCCCTTCATGTTGCTGTTCTTTCTTCCCAAATGTTCTAAGCTCCCTTTGGCCACTGTTTCTCTCTGAAGCGGTAACCACAGCTGGGGTCTTCCGGTAGCTGATTCTTCATTTTCCTCTTACCTTCAGTCTGAAGAAAAAATTTCAGTAGTTATAGAATTCTGTCTCGGTAATTATTTCCTTTCAGCATTTGAAAAGTATTGTTCTACTCTCTTCTGGTTGTCATGGTTTCTCATGAGAATCTATAATCACTGAAATTTTATTCTGCTTCATGAATATTTGCTTTTTGTTCTGGTTACTTTCAGAACTTCTGTGTCTCTGTCTTTCATCACTTTGATTATTATGTGTCTGGGCATAAAGTCCTCTGTATTTATTCCTGTTCTGGGTATTTTAAGCTTCCTAAATTGGAAAGGTTTTAGAAAGAAAAATTTTTTTTGAGGCAAAGTTTCTCTATGTAGCCCTGTCTATCCCAGAACTCACTAAGTAGACCAGGCTGGCCTCAAAATCAGAGATCCATTTGCCTCTGCTTTTCCAGTGCTATAATTAAAGGTGTGCCACCATACTCAGCTAAACCTAGTTTGTTACGGGGATTTTCTATTCTCCTTCTGTTTCATTTGTTCTAACATTCTATTAGAATCTTCAGTATTTGGCTAACCTTGGCATTGTTGTTACATACATTTTTCTACCAGGGATATTTCTGGTTTTTCATATTCTGAATAATTCCTTTGATCCTAGACATCCTGAATGTTATTTTATGGGCCTTCAAGTCTTACTTAAATCCTACTGATGCTGTTGGTGGTTTAGGGTTAGCAGACAATAGATCCACCTGGGTTCAGACTCTAAGTTCTAAGTGGCCTTCTGCGAGCTGAGTTTTAAGGTCCGCTCAGTTTTCAAAGCCTTGCTAGGCTATTCAGCTCCTTCCCATGTGTTCACTGCCAAGTGTCCAGCGTGGGCTTTGAACACCGCTTTTTACAGAGAAGAGCTCTCAGAGACTGTGCATGCTGTTGAGAACTGGCGCGATACTGTGCAATTCTGGAGGTGGAGCCGCTATGTAAACAACTTTCAAGATTGCCTTCTCAAGCTGCTAGCACCCCAATATTTACCTTTGCGATTCCTCTTTTCTTATCCCGCAGTAAGGGAAAGCCAGTGCTTTGTTTACCCCACTCAACCACTTCCCACAATGCATTAGGACCAAACAGCAGGGGGCGCCAAAGGGACTCACGATCCTAGACCTCAGCTCCTCGAAATAGAAAGCTCTCTAACGACTGCCGTTGCCAAAGTGATAAAAGATTTTTGAACCAGAATTATTACAGGACTTCTACTGAAGTCTTTCTGCCCATACTAGTGTGTAGGTTGGGGTTTCAGACTGAATTAAATTTTAAGTCCGAGAAAAAAATTCATAAAGCCAACACTGGTGCTGCGGTTCTGTGAGTTCCAGCCTTTCCCTCGAATCCAGCTGCTCTGGCTCTTCTCTGCAGTTTCCAGCTTCCCTGAGCAGAGGAGGTCTGCTGGGATGTGCTTAATGTATTTTACTCAGAACTGAGAGCTGGCTTGATAATCCTGTTTCCACCCTGCAAAGGCACAAATAGTTTCTGGGTCTGTTGAATGCGGGTCCCAAATGTTGGCAATGGTTCTTGATGTGAGGGAGTCCCAGAATCTAGGAGGACCCCAGTGCACAAGCTTCCCTTTTCCTGGAGAGTTAAATCTTGAATTTTTTGAGTTTTCTTTTGTAAGAGAAACATTGTATAGGTGCTCACCTGATCTTACTACAACTGTAATAAAATATTGAATGATTTTACAGCTGCAGATTTTGTGGTTTTAGAATTACACAAAGGATATGATGCTCTTCTTAATTAAGTAAAATACAAACTTTTTACAATAAAGAGCTAGGTGTAGTGATACATGCATTTAAAACCAGAACTCAGAAGGCAGAGGCAGGTGAATCTTTGTCAATTTTAGGCCAGCCTGGTCTACAGAGTGAGTTCCAGGATACCCAGGGCTAGGCAGAGAGAAATTGTCTCAAGAAAAAAGAAGAGAAAGGAAGGAGGAGAGAGAAAGAGAGAGAGGCAGAGAAGAGAGAGAGAGAGAATGAGAAAGGGGAAGCAAACAAAGGCTGCCTAGATTTTGTGTCTAGCTCCTATTTTTATGGCAGTCATTTCCTTCTCTGACCTCAGCTTCTGTCTTGGGGAATGACTGCTCTTTATCACTTGTGGTTCTTGTATGGACTCCAGACGCTTGTTAGGCTCTCCCGGGCACCACTGAGATAACAGAATATCTAGATGAGGCATCAGTAAATAACAAATGAGGGAGCTGGAGAGATGGCCCTGCAGTCAAGAGCACTTCATGTTCCTGTAGAAAGTTCAGGTTCGGTTCCTGGCATCCACACGGTGGCTCATATATGATCATAACTCTAGTTCCAGGGAACCTGATGCCTTCTTCTGACTTCTGAGGGCACCAGGCATGCATGCGGTACACATGTGTGCATAGAGGCCAAACACTCATACACATAAAATAATAATACGTTAAAAAATAACAAATGTGAAATAGAAACTGAAAGCAATAGTCCCTCTGGGACTGGAGGTTTCAGGGTAGAGTGGCACTCAAGGGGGCTTCTCCTTGTCTGAGGAGAAGGGGAGGGGTAATGGGGGAAGGATTTTTAAGGGTGAGACTGGGAGGAAAAGAGGGAGGGGGGCTGTAACTGGGATGTAAAGTGAATAAATTAATGGATTGAAAAAAAAAAAAAGACCCAGAAAGCAAACTGAATGAACACATTTGCCCTATATGTCAAAGATGTATTTAAGAACGTGCAGGGGTTCTTTGCTGCTTGGGGAATCCTTGGGCTTGTCTTCATATTCTTCTGGCTTCCATAAGGTGGAGCCATCTGAACACAGCTATAGGTTTTGAAAGAGAATGCTCCCCTAAGGCTCATGTATTTGAACACTTGGTCCCAAGATGGTGGTGCTCTGGGGGGAGTTATGGACCCTAGGTGGAGGAAGAACTTCACTGAGAGCCAGCGTAGAGCCCAACTCCGCCTGCCCCTCCCCCCATCTTTCTCTCTCTGCTTCCTTCCCCACATGTGGATGAAGATGCATGAGCCAGCTTCCTGCTTCTACCGCCATCCTTCCCCGCTGTTGCTTTGCCTTCCCCACTATGATGGAGTCTATCCTCTGGCGCCATAGGCTGAAAAAGCTCTTCCTCAAGTTCCTTTTGCTTCTTTCTTTCTTTGGTTTTTGAGACAGGGTTTCTCTGTATAGCGCTGGCTACCCTAGAACTTGCCCTGTAGACCAGGCTGGCCTCAAACTTGGAGATCTGCCTGTCTCTGCCTCCCGAGTGCTGGGATTGCTGGTGTGCGCCACCACCACCAGGCTCCCTAAGTTCCTTTTTGTCAGGATATTTTATCACAGAAGCAGAGTAGTAGCTAAGACAGAAGTAATTACATGAAGGAAGCCCATAGAATTTCCCGAGTCTGTAAGGTTTCTATGTTGAAGGCCTCTGTGTCCTAGACACTTACCACAGAATTACTTCTTGCTCAGATCCTACCCCTGGCCAATAGCAACTTGCCTTCAACAATGAGCCAGTACTTAATGGAAAATATTCTTCATCGCCCTAATCTTGTGTGAATCATTCAAGTCCTTCCTAAGCACTTAATCCAGCTACACAACACTGTAACAAAAGGAGGTGTCTGCACTGAATCTACAAAGGCTACATGAAAGAGGGGCGGGATTATGTGCGACAGGGAAAGTGTTAGGAAAGAATCGTGCCCAGCAAGACACAGTGGCTGGCTCTGAGTCAGTTGAACCACAAGCAAAAAGTGAAACCCAAGGGGTAATGACAGTAGAGCTTGGATTTTAACACATGCATGAGGTTGTCAGATTGTCTCACGTCCTTTTAGCCTGTCAGTTAGTCCTAGTTACCCCTCCCTTCCATCTGTTTCCCTTTACAATTAAATTGAGGCATTGCAAAAGTGTTCCTTTATGATTCATAAACAACCTTATCACCATCCCTGAGCTTCCCAGAGAGGGCAGGACTCTGCCTTAAGACATCTGTGCGCCACTCCAGGCCTGGTGCTCAGCTTCTTTCTGTAGGTGGAACTCGAAAGGCTCAGGGCTCATGCAGGCCTCTCTCATCCTATTATCATCAGTACTGTCACAGAATGTGGTGGTGCATACCTTTACTCCAGGGATGCCGAATCAGGAGGATTTCTATGAGTTTGAAGCCAGTCTGATCTACACAAATTCCAGGACAGGTAGGGCTAGATATAGACACCTCATCTCAATGTGTGTGTGTGTGTGTGTGTGTGTGTGTGTCTGTATCTATATATGTATGTATATAAATAATAAGAATGAAATACTTGATTATCAACAAAGTATGAGTGAACTTGGCCTGGGAATACGGATGCAAAGTATACTGGATGGTGTGTTCCATTATGGAAGATGTTATGCAATTTTTTAAAAAATTTTTTTGAAAGAAGATCTCTGGAAATTGCTATTAAGATCAGGATGGCCTTGAACTCACAGAGATCCACCTGCCTCCACCCGCCAAAGGCTGGAATCAGAGGCATGTGCCACCACACCCACAATATGAACTTTCGTAGTAATAGAACAAAGAGACTTCACAGGTGGGGTCTTCAGATGGCAGAGATTACTTCTACAGGAGTTAGATGTTTACTCTTTTATTAAGTTTATTTCATCTTTTGAGTGTTTTCTCTGTGTGTTTGTCTGTGCACTCACCACATGTGCACCTGGAGCTCATGGAGGCCAGAAAGGGGTGTCAGATCCCCTAGAATTAGATTCACAGACAGCAGTGATGAGTTCTGGGAAGTGAACCTGGATCTTCTGGAAGAACAGAAAGTGCTTGTTACTGCTGAACCATCTCTTCAGTCCCAGTATATTATCATATTCTTATGTTACCAGTGGTCTGTGTCTCGATGAGTATTCTGGACTCTTGGTATCATGTTCTAGGAATTGAAATAAGCACACACGGCCTGCAAAGTAGCCAGGAAACTGTTCAAAATCAAGATGCTAGAATAGATGGGAAATCTGCTAATAAAAGCAGCAGCAGGCCATATGAACGAGAGAACACTCGGGGGTCCCACATTCACACCCAGGGCATCTTTTATGGGGTCTAAAGAGCAAAGGAGCTATTCACCACAAGGCACAATTGGATAGTTCTCTTTTTGACTGACAGATTTGAATTATATAACCTTTTCTTCTATTGCACACATATCTTCCCACAATGCATCTGATTTTTAAATCATATGCACATCCAAACATGCATAGGCATAAGATGGTAAATAGACGCTTCTCCCTATTCACTCAGAGGACACAGCCTGCCCTATTGTACATGCATCTAAAACTAGTTCAGCCTGCGTTGGTCCTCCTACCCTTGTTCCTAAGTATAACTGGGGTACATTTGAATAGAAATTGTCTACGTTTGATGGCTGTTGAAGGGAAAAGAAATTAGTCCATTGTTTGAAGAGAAATTTGTGTAGGCAACTTGATGCAGGTGGGGAGGGTCAATTGCTAGCATGTTGCTGGGTGTGCATTGAACATGCAGGTGTGGGTCCTAGGATACTGTCATGGTTTGTATATGCTTGGCCCAGGGAGTGGCACTATTAGAAGGTGGGGCCCTGTTGGAGTAAGTGTGGCCTTGTTGGAGTAGGTGTGTCACTGTGGGCGTTGACTATAAGACTCCCTATCCTAGTGCCTGGAAGTCAGTCTTCTAGCAGCCTTCAGATGAAGATGTAGAACTCTCAGCTCCTCCTGCACCATGCCTGTCCTGGATGCTGCCATGCTCCTGCCTTGGTGATAATGGACTGAACCTCTGAACCTGTAAGCCAGCCCCAGTTAAATGTTGCCTTGGTCATGGTGTCTGCTCACAGCAGTAAAACCCTAAGACAGCTGCCGAATATGCTAATAGAAGGCAGGTCTGTGTATCGCCCAAACCAGTGGAGTCTCCATTTACTAAACTATTTTCTATGCTTCCCTACCTTACTGTGTGTGTGTGTGTGTGTGTGTGTGTGTGTGTGTGTGTGTGTGTGTGTGCATGAGAGAGAGGGGGATCAGTATCAGGTGTCTTCCTCAATCGCTCTCCCTTATTTTTTGTGACAAAGTCTCTCACTGAACTTGGAGCTTGCCGACTCAGTTAGACTGCCTGTCTGCACCGCCCAGCACCACACCTGGATCTCTTACATAGCTGCTGAGGATCAAACTCAGGCCCTCAGTTATACCAAGCACTTTATCAACTGAGCCTTCTCCACAGCCCTTTTTTCCATAGTCTTGGTTTATAGGTTAGTATCGTGTGCCAATACACTACGAGAATTTTTTCGAGAGGTGGGGAAGCTATTAGGTTAAATACAGAGGTTGATATAGATAGCTATTGTGGGGACTAGAGAGAACATTAGCTCCTTTATTTATCAGCATATGGTCATTGTACAAAGCCATGGGTCTCAATGACATTTTGTTCAAGTTTGTTGTCCAAATCCATTCCCTATTACCCTCCGGTGTCCCTTTTACCACTTCCTGATAGTTCCTTCCCTCTTGCAAAGTAGTTTTGCCTTTATTTTCATGCCATATGGGTGTGTGCAGGCTCCACTTATGAAGGGAAACCTTTAATGATTGTCTTTCTGGGTCTGGCTCGTGCCACTTTGTATGGTCTCCAGTTCCATTCATTTTCCTGCAGATGGTGTTACAGTCGCCCTCATGGCTGAATACGTCTTCATTGTATACATACATACAACACATCTTCTCTTTTCCTCCTTAATGGATGCATAGGATGAGTCCATTGGTTCTTGTGAGCAGTGCTGTTGTGTAGCTAACGGGAAGTAAGCAGGTCTGAAGGTCATTGAGGGTGGAACCCAAATCCTGACCAGCTTTAAGCCCCTCCTCTGTGTCTCTGGTAACACCGAAGTTTTAAGGAAGCAGGGAGAATCACCCATCTTTAGAATTTAAGGGTTTTTTTTATTATTATATTTTATTTACTTATTGGGAGTGCAGGAACACACACACCAGCAGTGTACCAGTAAAAGCCAGAAGACAGTCTGCAGAAGTGGCTTCTCTCCTCTGCCATGCATGTCCAGAGATCAAATTCAGTCCATCGGGCTTGCAGGCAAAGACCCTTTACCTGCTGAAAATACCCCATGAAAGGAAGGAAGGTAGAGGTAGCGGGGATGCTTCATCCTGGGAGAGCACGACTGTTTTCAAATGTTCGTTTAATTTTTTTCTTTAACCTTTTTTGAGACAGAGTCCCTCTATATAGCCCTGGTTTTCCTGGAACTCTCTATGTAGCCCAGGCTAGATTCATAATCACAGAGATCCAGCTGCTTCTGCCTGCCGAGCACTAGGAATTAAGGAAGACACCACTACTCTCCACACCCAGCTCTTTTTATGTGGGAAGACCCACAAAAAATGATCTAATAGAAAGATGGAGGGGGGGAGCCCTCCAAAGTGAAAGACACTGGGCAGAGAAGCAGGCAGCAAGAATATGGATAATGATTTGACCACAGACTTGGTAGGAAAAATGCAGTAAAAAGCACCTGGGTACTTGAGTTACATCTTCCATAGAGTTAGGAAACAAAGGAATATACTACTGAGAACAGAGGGCCAGATACTTCTAGACACTTAACCCTCAGCCTTGTAGCAAGCCCCCCAAACCATTTAAGGAGATGACCAGCAATCTCTCTTCTCTGTTTATATATGGAAATGCTCGTTTGACTTGCAAAAAAAGAAGACAAAAATGTCATTTTATGATTATGATGTTATAACAGAAATGTAGGAGTGTGAAATTTATAATGTTATAGACAAATTTAGTATGAAATGCAAATATCACAGGCTGGGTGTCTCAGTCTCAGCCTAAGCTGGGACAGGGTCCCTGCCTACCTCATTCAGCTCACTGAGGAGCCCAGTGCTCCAGAGGAAGGTGGTAGGAGGGTAATAATTCCAGGAGATTGGGGGTGTCATTTGTACCTCATAAATCTTTCTTGCCTCCACTCGGGAGTTAATATTTACAGTAATGACTTATCCCTGTGTTATGTCACTTGGTAATTAACAGTTCCTACTTGGGATAATACAGACTGCTGCTTATAGTGACTGAGACAGCTTGAAAATACATGATAACCACCACCATACCTGATCCTTTGCAAAGCGCCAAGAGAAAAGCATACGTCGCTCTTCTCATCTCTTTACTTCATTGGTTTTCCACAATTATTGACTGGATAGTAGGTCCTGCACTAGATGCTGGTGACCAAACAGTAGTAGATAAAGAGACTTCAGAATTCATAGAGCCCACATCTTGCAGTAGAGACAGAAATTAAGTTAATTTAAATATATATGTATTTAACATATATATGTGTGTGTATACATATATATACATGTATATATGTGTATATATATATATATATATATATATATATATATGTTTCATTATTCAAGACAGGGTTTCTCTATGTAGCCCTGGTTGTCCTGGAACTCACTCTGTAGACCAGGCTAGGCTCCAACTCAGAGACCCACTTGCCTCTGCCTCCCAAGTGCTGGGATTAAAGGTGTGTGCCACCATCACTCAGCCTTATTTTAATATTTTGATAGTGAATTAAGCTACATTTTTCTTGGTATCTCTTCCACAATCATTTCCCCTATCAAACCGTGTTCCTCTCCATCCATTCCCCCAGTACAGTCCCAGAGAAGGAGAAAGATAAATATCTGTTAAAAAGATAGATGATAAAACAGAAATGTTCTCCACACAGTAAGGACTTTTCATTAAAGGCAGAAATACACAGAGCTAGGGAAATGTCTTAGTTGGTCAGTTCTTTCCACACATGCATGAGGACCTGAATTCATATCCTGAGCACCCACATGAGGGAAGCCCACATCTGTAATCCCAGTGGTAGTGTGTAGACAGGCAATTTTCCTGGAGTCCATCATCCAGCCAGCCTAGCAGAATTGCTGAACTCATACTTCACTAAGAGACACTGTCTTGAAAAGTAGAGCAATTGAGGAAGATACCTCACGTGATATGAACCTCTGGTCTAAACACACACACATACACACACACACACACACACACAGAGAGAGAGAGAGAGAGAGAGAGAGAGAGAGAGAGAGAGAGAGAGAGAGAGAGAGAGAGAGAGAGAGAGAGAGAGAGAGAGAGAGAGAGAAAGAGAGAGAGAGAGGGAGAGAGAGAGATTGGAAGATTGTAATAGAAATCTTTGGATAAAGAGGATGCTGACCTTAGACCCTGTCCTAGTGTCCTTTCCGCTACTGTAATAAAATACAGAACCCAACTAGGAGAGAAGGGCTCATCTGAAACTTCTAGGTAACAGTTGGTCTCACCCGTGGAAGCTAGGCACGGGTTCAAGGCAGGAACCTGGAGGCAGGAACTGAAGCAGAGACCATGGGAAAACACTACTTCCTGGCTCACTCTGGGGTTTGAACCTCAGCTTGTCTTTTTTTTTTTTT
>NW_022196900.1:3674641-3681987 GCF_008632895.1 Mastomys coucha | reverse complement strand
TTTTTTTTTTTTTTGTAACTGAGGAATACCTGCCCAGGGGGTGCTGGGCCCTCCTGTACCAATCCTTAATGAAGAAATGCCTTACAGACACGAGTACAGACCAATCTGATGAAAGTAGTTACTTAGAAGAGGCTCCCTTTTCTCAAGTGACTGTAGTTTATGCTGAGTTGACAAAAGCCAGCATATCTGCAAAGCACTGTGTGTACAGGCACACGTGACCACAGGCACTCGTGACCACAGACACTCGTGACCACAGGCACACGTGACCACAGAAGGCTGCCTTTGTTTTCTGTGTGTGTGCTGGGGATACAAACTCCGGCTTGCACAGTAAGCACATTACCCACTGAATCAGTGCCCAGCCCCTCATTTTAAAGATTTAACTTATTTTATGTTTATGGTGATTGGCCTGTATGTGTATAAGTATACCATGTGCATGCCTGGTGCCCATGGAGGCCAGAGGAGGGAATCAGGTTCCCTGAAACTGGAGTTACCAACCATTGTGAGCTGTGGTGCTGGGGATCACACTTGAGTCCTCTGTAAGAGCTCTTAACTGCTGAGCCAGCTCTCTAGCCCCAGGCCCTTATTTTTCATCTGATTAACAATCTGCCCCATATTCTTCCAATGCTGTTTTTACGATTAAACGTAAGTCTCACAGTTTGATTTTTCTTGTTGTCCCTCTTTAATGTCTTGTTTTGCATTTAGTGAATAATCTTAGCAGGATTTTAATTTTTTCATGTTTTTCATTACTTATAGTATTTTCTTAGTGGTTGTTTTTATATCTCTGGTTGGATCTATTCTAACTTAATTCTGGTAATATATAGGAGTTTGACTCCTATATATGTGTATTTCTTTCCCCCTTTGTGATGGCTCCCCAGAATATGCCTCTTTCTCCTTCTCTCACTTCTTCTCCCCCTTGCCCCCGTGTTCCATGGAACTGAACCCAAGGCCTTCTGCATGTTAAGCAGGTGTTCTGCCACTGAGAAATACCCCATGTATCCCCGAATCATAGTCCATAGTTACAGCGGGACTCAGATTTAAGCTACCTAACAAGACTACATGAGCTCCCTAAGGTACCCCTGAGTGGCTTTCCTGTTGTCCATTTGAAATGTTACAAACATTTTCATTTTCTCCTCGGCCCTGCAAATAATATAGAGAGCCCTGTTTTTAGCCAGCCGTTGGTGAATCTGACGAAAAGCCAAGATCCACCTGAGCACCTGATCCAAAAGATCCCAGCCAGTCCAGAGACAGCGCAGCCTGGAGGCCTGACAGTATTGGATGTGCCAGTGCCGCCCTCTAGCACTTCCTGCCTTGTGTCTCGGGATAGCCCTGTACAGAACTAATCGGCCTGAAGCTCAGGCAGTCTCACTCTACCACTATGCCTAGGTTTCCTGTCTTACAGAAATTCTGGGCTTTGGTCATTAACAAAGATGCTCATGTATATTTAAAAAAAAAAAAAAATCCCCGGGGGCTGGTGAGATGGCTCAGTGGGTAAGAGCACTGACTGCTCTTACGAAGGTTGTGAGTTCAAATCACAGCAACCACATGGTGGCTCACAACCACCATAACGAGGTCTGATGCCCTCTTCTGGTGTGTCTGAAGTTAGCTACAGTGTACTTATGTATAATAATAAATAAATCTTTTTTAAAAATCCCTGTTCTCAGAACTTTAATGCATTCTATGTGTTTATTAGTACTTAATGAGCAGGAAACGCAAAAGGCCCCTCCTGTAAATGCTCTGCAGAAGTTACCAGTCACTTCTGCTTTGCTTGTGACCTCCAGCTGCCTCGGGGCATGACAATGGAAGCAGGGTCCACCTTAAGCTTGCTTCCTAGAAACAATCGAGTAAGGGTTCCTTACTGGGCCTCCATCCCTAGAGTCCACAGGAGCTTCATCGCTCTTGTCTCCTGTTCAGACCGAAGGCAGGACAGACGCGGTGTTATACACACACACACACACACACACACACACACACACACACACACGTAACTAAAATGGCCTCGCTGTGTCTACTGTATGAACGACACCTTTCTTCAGGAACTCTGGGTCCACTGTGCTCTCCACACAGGCATCTTCTACCCACTGGTGCCAGATCAGCAAATAAGCCTGCGCTGCAGGGTAGTCAGCATTCATACATTTTGCCCTAGCACACAGTGCCAGCTCCTTAGCCCTGAGACAGAAGAGCAGCAGCCCCCAGGGAGGTTGTTGAGGGCCCTGCCTGCTCCTCCCTGGCAGTCACCTGTCTATTCTGGAGCCCTGTGTTAGTAACTTCATGTGGCTTCAGCTACTAGGATTTGTGATTTCTTATGAGTTTGAGAACCTTTTAATTGGTTTAGAAGCTGTCCTAGTGTGGGCTACTATTGCTGTGAACAAAAGCAAATTAGGGGGCAAAAGGTTTATTTGGCTTCTGTTTCCACACCATAGTTCATTACTGAAGGAATTCAGAACAGGAATTCAACAGGGCAGGAGCCTAAAGGCAGGGACTGGTGCAGAGGCCATGGAGAAGTGCTGCTTCCTGGCTCGCTTCTCATGGCTTGCTCAGCCTGCTTCCTTCCTTTCTTTTCCTTCTTTCTTTCTTTCTTTCTTTCTTTCTTTCTTTCTTTCTTTCTTTCTTCCTCTCTTTCTTTCTTTCCCCATAGTTTAATCTTTTTATTAATTAACTTATTCACTCTACATCCCAATATCAGCTCTCCCTTCCCAGTCACTCCTCTCATAGATCCTTCCCCACTCCCTCCTCCCCTTCTCTTCTAAGAAGGGGAGTCCTTTCCTGGGTATCATCACACCACCCCCAACACACACACTCACACACACACATGCTCACACACACACTCACACACACACACATGCTCACACACACACACACACACACACATGCTCACACACACTCACACACATACTCACACACACACTCACACATGCTCACACACACATGCTCACACACACACACACACACACACACACACATCAAGTCACTGCAGGACTAAGTGCATCCTCTCCCACTGAGGCCAGACAAAGCAGCCCAGTTAGAGGAACAGGATCCACAGGCAAGCAACAGAGTCATGAACAGCCTCCACTCCAGTTGTTGAGGGACCCACAGGAAGACCAATCTGCACATCTGCAGCACTTGTGTGGGGACCTACATCCAGCCCATGCTCGATCTTTGTTTGGTGGTTCAATCTCTGGGAGCCCCCAAGAGCCTAGGTTAGTTGACTCTGTTGGTCCTTCATGTGGAGTCCCTGTCCTCTTCAGGGCCCTCAAGCCTTCCCTCATCCTGTTTCTTGTAGATACGAGAATCACCAGCCTGGGGGGGGCACCCCCATCGACAGTGGGCTGGGCCCTTGCCCATCAACTACTAATTAAGAAAATGCCCCACAGGCTTGCCTAAAAGTCTTATGTTACGGAGGCATTTTCTCCATTGAACCTCCCTCCTCTTTAATGACTCTAGCATGTGTCAAGTTAACATAAAACTAGCCAGGACAGAGGCCTATGTCCAAGAAATTCCAGTCTGTGCCGAATAGTCTTATGTCATCTTGGCTCAGAGTCAATGAAGAAAGGCAGCCTTCCTGGCTTGACCTGCACAAGAGCATCTCACTAACCCTGCACTGCTCATGTGCTTCTGGGCAAACTTGGAAGCTACTCCAGTGACTTCACAAAATCAGTGGGTGAGATTGGACCTTGAGTTGTCCATAAGAGTCTTGAGAACAAAATAAATAGGAACTTGATGGATCAGAAAGCAAGAACACGGGGTTAACCCGAAGCCTGAGATAGATACTGGTCCCCAGGCCTGGCAGGGGTTGAAAATAATCTCTGCCCTGACTAATTCCAGAGGTACCAGAGATTTAAAGGAGTCCCTATCTTTAAAAAGAAGCCTTGTCAAGGATGTCTGGCCGTAAAGACTGGCAGATGAGAGCTGAGATGATAGATAGCTCAGTCCACAAAGTAGTCACCTTGCCTCATAAAGTACGAGGACCTGAGTTTGAGCCCCACATTTTAAAAAGCAGGACATGGTGGCAAATACCTGTAATCTCAGCACTAGAGAGGCAAAGGTAGGCAGACATCTGGGCTCCCAGCCTGCCAGCCTAGTTGGTGAGCTCAAGGCCAGTGAGAGAGACTGTCTCAAAAAACAAGGTGGATAGCATCGTTAGATTGACAGTCAAAGTTGTCTTTTGGCCCCTTATGTGTGCCCACGCACGCTTCAGAGAGACTGAAAGAGATCTCTGCCAGAGATTTAGAATTTGAGAGATTATAAACATTTCCATCCTATAATGTATCTATAATATATGTCAAAGTAAGGTTTTCTGGATTTATTATACCACAGCAATAGGGTGCAGAAGTAAAAGTATTAAAAAAAAAAACTGACCCTACTCTGGCGGCATGAATAAAAATGGCGCCCATAGGCCCATGGGGGAGGGCACTATTAGGAGGTGTGGCCTTGTTGGAAGGGGTGTGGCTTTGTTGGAGCAAGTGCATGAGAAGGAGGTGGGCTTCGAAGTCTCAAAAGCTCAACTGCTTCTCTTCCCGCTGCCTGTGGATCAAAATGTAGACCTCTCATCTACCTCTCCAGCACCATGTCTGCTTGCAGGCCGCCATGATGACAACGGACTGAACCTGTGAACTGTACGCCAGCCACAATTAAAGGCTGACCTTTAGAAGAGTCGCGGTAGTCACGGTGTCTCTTTACCATGCAATAGAAACCTTAACTAAGTCGCCTACCTAGAGGCACTCTTGTTAGCCATCCCTAGGACCCCAGCAAGGCACACCCCCAAAATGCTCATGCCTACCTGTTTAACCTCTTAATCTTGTAGTCCAGAGCTAAACATGACCCAAACCAGTCAACTGTCCTTTCTTGAACGATCCTGATTGGGCGTTGTTTTGTTTTGATCAGCTGGACACAAGCTAAAGTCATCTGAGAAAAGGAAATCACGACTAAGAAAATGACTCCATAGCTTGGTCTATAGGCAACCTTGTGTGGCATTTTTACTTAGTTACTGATGAGGGAGGGGCAGCCCATTGTAGATGGTGCCACTCCTGGGCAGGTGGTCCTGGGTGGTACAAGAAAGCAGGCTGAGCAAGCCACGAAGAGCAACCCGGCTATCAGCACCCTTCATGGCCTCTGCATCAGTTCCTGTTGTATCCAGGTCCTTGTCCAGTTTGAGTTCTTGGCCTGACTTCTCTCAGTGGTGGACAAGTAAGCTGAATAAAGGCCTTTTCCTCCCTAAGTTGCGCTGGTCGGGTCTTTACCACAGCAGTAGAAACCTTAACAAAGACAATGGCCTTAATTTGTAACTACTCGGGAATATGCTCATTCCTAATGTGCCTTCTTATATGACTATGGGTAGCCCCTCCCCCCAGTAAAATCCTCACGCTTCCTTTGTTTGTGGAGGTCACTCCTTTGGAAACTACTCTCCCTGATGGCTAAGAGTCCAAATGTGTGAATCTGTGGGGGTCATTTTTATTCAAACCACCATACCACTCTTTAAAAAAAAAAAAAAACCCTGATGTTTAAAATGCGCCAATGTATCGATCTCACGTTATGATTAGAGTTTTGTAATTCTTAAAGGAATGTTGTTTACCATTTCCTAATGAAAGGGGTGGAGGTGCAACTCAGTGGGAGAATGTTTGCCTGGTATGCTCAATCCCTGGGCTAGATCTGCAGCACATTTTTTAAAAGTCACAATGAAGACGTTCTGTGTTATACTCTAGAAGCTTTATGATTTGTTGTGACCTTCCTATAATCATAGAATAGTCCATTTTCTGTTGCCATAACAATACCACCGATGACATAATTTATGAGGAAAACTTATAAAGAAATCATCTATCCTCAAAGTTCTGGAGCCTGGCATCCATGATGGCCACAGTAACACCGAGCAAGCCAAGCACAAAATCTGCCTGGCATCCGTGATGGCCACGGTAACATCGAGCAAGCCAGGCACAAAGAGCTTGATATAACAAAAGCCTCGAGCAACAACTCACTAATATACTGACATACTAATTCATAAGTGGGTTAATAAATTTACTAGGACAGAGCCCTCATAACTTAATCACCTCCTTTTTATTTGTATACAGTCTTGAGACTGTAATATGATATAATATATTTAAGATATAATTACATTTCTCCCTTCCCTTCCTCCCTCCAAACCCTCCTGTAAGCCTTCCTTGTCCTTTAGATTCGTGGCCTCTTTTTTCACTGTTACTGCAGGCACATACTTGTATAGACATATATATCCCTACACAGAACCGGCTCATCAGTGAATACGACAAAGTGGATAGAAAAGTCTATAAGGCACCAAGCCTACACAGAGGAACACAGGCAGCTGAGGGGAGCCCGGAGAGGTGATCCTCCCCAGGGAAGTTCACAGCAAATGGTCACCCTTTAATATCCATGTGCTTCCCGTTCCTCCTCTCCCACTCTTCCTTCTTTTCCCTCTTTATTTTGTGGTCCCACCTCTTAGTAGGACCCATCTCATGACAGGAACTCTATCCCAACATGCATTTTGTCAAAATGAATCAAAGCACACATAACCGACTCCGGTTCTGCGTGGGGTATTTCTTTCTGTTCTCCTTCCTCAAGGTCTTGGTTTTTTCCTGGTTAGGCCAGTAGTACTCAATTAGTTTCACATGCCCCCCCCCCAACCTTACTCTAATTAGCATTTTTACCTAGCATCTTAGACAGGATCTCTGTTGCTATGGTAAAACCACACAACCAAGAGAAACTTGGGGGAAAGAAAGGGCTTATTGCACCCTGTAGCTTGTAGTCCATCATCCAGGGAAGTTGGGGCAAAAGCTCAAGGGACCCAGAAGCAGGAGCTGATGCAGAGGCCATGGAGCAGGAGGTGATGCAGAGGCCATGGAGTAGGAGGTGATGCAGAGGCCATGGAGGGCAGGAGGTGATGCAGAGGCCATGGAATAGGAGCTGATGCAGAGGCCATGGAGCAGGAGGTGATGCAGAGGCCATGAAGCAGGAGGTGATGCAGAGGCCATTGAGCAGGAGGTGATGCAGAGGCCATAGAGGGCAGGAGCTGATGCAGAGGCCATGGAGCAGGAGGTGATGCAGAGGCCATGGAGGGCAGGAGCTGATGCAGAGGCCATGGAGGGCAGGAGGTGATGCAGAGGCCATGAAGCAGGAGGTGATGCAGAGGCCATGGAGCAGGAGATGATGCAGGGGCCATGGAGCAGGAGGTGATGCAGAAGTCATGGAGGGCAGGAGCTGATGCAGAGGCCATGGAGGGCAGGAGCTGATGCAGAGGCCATGAAGCAGGAGGTGATGCAGAGGCCATGGAGGGCAGGAGGTGATGCAGAGGCCATGGAGGGCAGGAGGTGATGCAGAGGCCATGGAGCAGGAGCTGATGC
>NW_022196900.1:3669373-3674206 GCF_008632895.1 Mastomys coucha | reverse complement strand
CAGAGGCCATGGAGCAGGAGCTGATGCAGAGGCCATGGAGCAGGAGGTGATGCAGAGGCCATGGAGGGGTGCTGTTTACTGGCAGGGAGGCATTTTCCCAATTGAGAGTTCTTCCCAAATGACTCTAGCTTGTGTTAAGTTGACAGTAAATTAGCCAGGACACTTAGCTACATCTTACTATAAATATCATTTTTCCAAAAAGCTATGAAATTCTTGGGTTTTTTTTTTCTCTCAAGAGACCTGCAGCTACTTTGTTCTCTCCAGTGAACTAGTTACCTATGCAGTGAAGGCCACAGATGAGAGGAAGAGAGAGTCATCCTCTCTGCTGCTCTTAGTGTGGCTAATAATCTTGGCACACGAAGTTTTCCATGCCAAAAACAAAACAAAACAAAACAAACAAAAAACAGGTATGGGGGAGCAGTGAGGGAAGGCATAAACATACTCAGCCCTTCCCCAGTTCAAGAACCTGATATTTAGCCCGCATCTGATGCATCTGATGGCTCCTGGGTCATGGGGATGGTCTACCAGATATCTACTCTCTGCTCTCTTTCTGTGTGTTCTGTACACCCTGATGCTCTGTTAGTGCCCACATCAGCAGTCTTGGCAGCTTCTGCCCAAGGCTGATGAGTAGGAGGTAACTCTATCTCTATCTGGTCCTAATGTATTCCTTTCAAGTTGTAACTAACCCCTAGATTCCTGTTAAACACCTGGCTGGCGGAGTAAGTGATTAATGAGTTTGTCATGGATCTGGATAAAAACAAACCTCCAAAGTCATAACAGATATCCCTCCTCCACCTACGGGGGATGTCCTGTGGCCAAAGATTACCTAATCTTGGCAGGATCAGCTCTTTTCCCCCTTTATTATAGTGTGTGTGTGTGTGTGTGTGTGTGAGAGAGAGAGAGAGAGAGAGAGAGAGAGAGAGAGAGAGAGACAGAGAGACAGAGAGACAGAGAGACAGAGACAGAGAGACAGAGAGACAGAGACAGAGAGACAGAGACAGAGACAGAGAGACACAGAGACAGAGACAGAGAGACAGAGACAGAGAGAGACAGAGAGACAGAGACAGAGAGAGAGCTTTCAAAACTGAATTCTCAGCTTTCATCCAGCACATGGATCCTGACCACCAGGTTTGTCGGTTTGTCAAGCTTGGTGGTGACTGCCTTAATCTCTGAGCTGTCCCATCAGCCCCAAATATGCTCTTTCTTTTTTGAATATGCATGGGTGTTCTCCCTGCATGTATGTTTGTGCACTGCCTGCTGCCCAGGGAGGTAAGAAGAGGGCCTTGGATAATCAAGAACTGGAGTTACAGATGTTTGTGAGTCACCATGAGGGTGCTAGGAATCCAACCTGCCTCCTCCAGAAGAGCAGCCAGTGCTCCTAACTGCCAAGCCATTTCTCTAGCTCCTCAGAATCTGCTCCACAGAGAAGCAGTTCCCAGCCCCCTTTCCCTTGATTCATCTGACAGTTGATTTTCAAAACTCCAGTGTATGGCAGTGAATAATTTCTATAATTCAAACTCTTGCTCTCTAACACAGATAGGCATGTGTGAAGTGGACTGTAAGCTTAGATCACCTTTCATTTTCATCATGTAAAGCATTTGAAGATTTGGGTTATTAAATTAGAATGTTATTTGGTGATATCACAAAAGTTGTGGAGCTTCTTGATTTTTAATTGATTACTCATTAACTTTGAAAAATTGTCTATTTCTTCTAATATTTCTTTTGTTTCTCTGTCTGTCTGTCTGTCTGTCTGTTTCTAGGATGTCTGTTGCATTTATAACAGACTTTTTGATACATGTCACAACTCTTGGATGCTTGGTTTTGTTTTGTTTTGTTTTTCACTTGTATTTCACCCTGGATAATATCTACTGAATTATCATCAGGCTACTGATTTTTTTTCTCTAGTGTTAAAACTGTCTTGACAAGCAATCACTGTTAGCATATTTTCTATTTTCAGAATGTCTACTTGATCCTATCTCTGTGTTGAAATTACCCATTCAATCAGAAAGACTGCCACATAACAATATTTTGTTGAAAGATACATGGTGTTTGAGTAAGAAATGTCCCCCATAGGCTCATGTACTTGAAGACTTGGTACCCAATTAATAGTCCTGCCTGTGAGTGGAAAGCAGCTATAAACATCATACTCCTCCAAGACACAACAATGCAGCACACTGGTGGAACTCTATTCAAGACTTGAATTTCCACCCATGTAGAAAGCCTCTTGCATGCTCGGAGCGGTGAATACTCACAAGGAAGAGATTAATGGGCATTTCTGTCTCTGGGTGCCAATGCTTTATTGCTTATGTTTGGAAGTATGGCTTCACTACATCAGCCATAATCATCCCTTCCTGTAGTTTTGATCTCTGGTCACCCCTTACTTGAAATATCAAAGCTCTCCACTTTCAAGCCACACCCATGCTATGCCCTCTCTAAGCTCCTGGGTGTTCCCAGGTCAGGTGTAGAGTTAGTGTGGGTTACTCTCTCCCAGCCACTCTCCCTCACAAGGTGTCCCACGTGCCAAAGAACTCAAGATTCTAAAGACAAGTGACTAGACAGTTCTGGAAGAGGAAGCTGAACAAAGAGGTTGGGATGGGATGGAAGACAGAGGAAGTAAAGTTGGGGTGGGTGGGGGGGGAATGTGTGTATGTGTGTGTGTGTGTGTGTATGTGTGTAGAGTAAGATAGATGATAGATAGATAGATGATAGATAGATAGATAGATAGAATTACTTTTACAGATGGCCAATGAAACACCACTGGAGCAACCTCTGTGGAACAGAGGGCTTTGTGATGCAGTCTGGTGCCCTAATTCCATCCTCTGTGAGGCAGCCATGACAATGCCCAATGCTACAAGTCATTAGGCACGTAGGCCCCTGAACGACTAATACAGAGATGACTGGTCTCCTCGTGCTAATGAGGTCTAGGCCATGTTGAGCCTTGCGTGTTTTTCTTGGGACATCAGTTATCTTTTATGTACCTACACCTCCATCTTCATCATTTTCCTAATTGCCTGGCAAATAAGACGGAGTTACCAGGGATTGAGCTTGGAACCTGAAAAGAGCTATCGGGTAGGAAAACACTGACTCTAATTGAACTACATTAAGCCTAGATAAGTAACTTTTAAACTCTTAACAGCTTCTCCAGATTGCCCCCATTTTGTGCCAAAGGACTTAGAAAAGAAAGTGGTTACAAAGAACCTATAAATAATTCCTTACCACCACCACCTCAGTGCCGCCTGCAATGTACTCCAATTGAAAGGCCAATAGTCTCCTTGGTTGTCTTGAGTTGAGAAATAGGTAACAGAAAAACTACTGCCCTGGATCTCAGAAGACCTCCCGACTTGGTGGGTTGTGGGGGCTCCAGTTGGAGGACTTTGTGAGCTGAAGTCCTCAGGCTGTCAGAAGTGTCTCTGAGTCTGTTCGTCCTTTCCCCCTGTGCTGTCCTTCCCACAGAAGTTTGTATGAGAGTACAGATATGAAGGAGGACAGTGGAGTGCCTCAAGTGAGTCAGAGAGAGGCAGAGAGGGGAAATGCTCAAGGGGAAAGAAAGGCAGAGATGTAAGGGAGCTGAGGAAATATAGGGAAATGTCTATGATCTGTCTCTCATTTTTGACATGAAGAAAGTGGAGTCCTGGCTTTACACTGTAATATTTTTTCTCTTTAAGCATCAACGAAAAGTCAGGCAAAGGGCTAGAGATGCAACACCAAGAGGTAAAGTCCCAATGTCTCCTGACTCCCCATCCCTGTGAGAGCTCCCACCTTCTCTGCCCCTCAGAGCCCCTGCTGCCTAGAGCCAGGTGTTCTAACTAGTGAAGCTTTGAGTTCTACAACCTGGGGTTTCCACAGAAGACTGTGGTGGGTGGAAACTGGGAGTGTTCCGAAATGCTCTACCTAATTGCCTTGACACTAAGCAGTTAAGAACGTGATGGGGATTACTGTGCAGCAAGGGATCACTTCGCAGTCACTACTCCCTCTCCCCATACTGGGATGGCTGGTGTGCCTAGCAGAGCTAAGGAAGAAGGGTTTCTTTTGGCCTGCAGCTTCAGAGCTTATCCATCCATCACAGCAGGAAAGGCATAGGGACTGAGTGGCTTGTCTCATAGCAGCAAGCACTTGCAGCATGGCTTATTCACATCAGGGCACATCTGGAAGCAGAGCTGCAGGCAGAACAGAAGGTGGGCTGTAACCCTTAAAGGCCTACTCCTGTAGGACCCTGCCATCTGCAACGCTCGCCCTAGGCTCTCTCTAACTGGCTATGCTCAGAATAGACAGCATTCCTTGTCCAACTTTCAGTATCTCTGACAACCATCTCTGCCATCCTAGGACCTCCATTACAACACAGCCTCTCTCAGTTTCATGCACAGGCATCCACTCACCATGCCTTTCACCCCACAATAGATGGAACTTTGTGCCAGAACAAACTTCTCCCTGAAGCTACTTGACAAAATACTAGGTATTTTGTCATAGGGAAGAGAAAATTGGATTAAGAACTAGTTTTATGGGGTGAGGGTTAGTGGGAGGTGGGTGATACCCAAAAGGAGGTTTCCTCTTCTCAAAAAGAAGGGGAAGGTGGGATGCAGGGAGGATGTGTGTGATGAGGCACTGGGAGGAGGGGCTGATAATGGGTTGTAAAGTGAATAACGAAAAAAGAACTAGTTTTACAACCCTGTAAAATTTAACTTATTTAGTCATCTACAAAAATAGCATAATACTGGTGATCCTCACTTGCTTGTGAAGCCCAAATGAAATTGGGCAAGGACAGCATATTGTAAATGGTGGTGCTCTATACAGACACGTCATAGAGCACGGAGTTCAGGTGCTCAGCCTCCTGTT
>NW_022196900.1:3604517-3668318 GCF_008632895.1 Mastomys coucha | reverse complement strand
AGCAGTTGCTGCAGAGTGAGGAAAGCCAGCTCTCCCCTGCCTTGTTGGGACTGCCCCAGGCTCCTGCTCACTCTGCTCATCTGGAGATGTTGCCCATGTCTTTTGAACAAAATATGGAGAGTTGTTCTAGGCACACCAGACATCATCCACTGGTGCCTGGAAGCCAAACACTAACACAACTAACAGAACACTTCACACAGTTGACCAACGCAGTTGGTGTCCAAGACTACTGGACTGATCAACTCCAGCTAGATCAAAATTTTCATCTAGACAACATGCCCATGGTCTCAGAGACTATGGCTTCTTCAAAGCTCAAGGAGCCTATGGTTTTAATGATTAAGGAAAATCTAGTGCAAAGCAAAGCAAAGCTTGACCAGGAAAGCCAAGACCTTCATCACGTGACGTCCTCTGTGCCTTTACTATCCCTGGATACAAAGATCACTAACTTGACACACACTATGTCCTTACATATGGACTCAATGCTGTCTTCCCACCTCCCATTACTTAGTCCTGAAGTCCTTGGGTTTCTTGAACTACATGTAAAAAAATGGATACATTTCCAGAAGTGGGGTCTTCCCAGACGTGTGGAAGAATCCCTGAGGCAGCTCATGCCAAACCCAACATTATTTTGTCGATCAAGAGAAAATCTATCTTCCTGCATTCTGAGCAGCAGTTCTGAGGTCACTGAGGATGGAACTGGGATCACTTCCCACAAGACCAACAGCTTATATTTTGCCGGCCAGCCTATCCAGACCTTCTGGATTTCTGAATGGCCTGTTATAAACCTGAAACAAGGAAGGCCCTGGCACCAAACCCACACTTGCTTGCCCTCTCAGGAAGCTGAACATCTAACGAATTTCTATCCAGTCCCCACAGCAAAGGATAATGACTTGGAGGACAATCCCCAGAGTGAATATTATAGCCAGCTATTCTGTGGCCTTCCATCTCTTCACAGTGAGTCCTTGGGTGTTACTTCCTTGAGCTCTCAAGGGATCTGCAAGAAAAAGAATATGTCCAAGCCCTCCACAGATGGTCAGCCCTCAGGAACACTCTCAGGCCTTTTCTTACCCAAAACACCATGTAAGTCAACCTTGCCTTCTTCTCCGGCGTCTCTCAATGGTAAGACTCCCTGTGAGCATGAAGGAGCACAGATCACTGTCCCGTTCCTGACTCTGGCTGAGCGTGAAGCATTGGAACACCACCTACTAGAGAAGCAACTCAAACATCAGTGGGGCCTGCCAGGTCTCTTCCAACAAAGCCAGTACACCCAGAGCCGAATGCCAGGTGAAGCACACGGTGAAGCTAAGACAGTAAAAACTTTCTTGGCAAGGAAGCCCTTCTTATATCCCACCAGGGAAAACTTCCCAGAGCATGCGCGCAGGCTGCTGGAATACCACCTCCAGAAGCACCTGATTCACCTTCGCTGGGGGCTGCCCCAGAGGATCCAGCGCTCCATACATATGGTTCTCTCCTCTACTGACCAGCAGTCCCTGTCTTGTAGGGACAGTAGGCTACCCAATGTGAGCATCTCACAGACAGAGAAGCCAGAGGCCGATGGGTCTAGTGACATGTTCTCACCCACAGCAGGCAAAGAGTCAATCCCCATGCCACGCTTGTTTGTCGAGTCAAGGGAAATGTTGAAAAGTCATGTTGATTCCAAATGTGAACAGATCCGTGAGGGCAAGATCCCGGCCCAAGTCTGGAGCTCTTGGGAATGCAAAATTCCTGGAAGCTTAGCAACGATGGCTCCCTTCCCTTGGATTCCACAGGGCCAATGCAGAAAATTACAGGCAGAAAGTAGAAGTGACCCTGACCTACATCCCAAAGTTGTTCCCCGGGAACCAAAGACCCTCAGCCAGGAGACGCAGACCTTATCCGGTGCTCTCTTTGAACACTGTAAGCGGCCCCACACTCTGTCTGAGGAAACCATTAAGAAACTGGAGACAACTTTGCATCATAAGTATCTGGCCTTCCTGTCAGGCCTGCCTGCCCTTTACTGTGTAGCTCTCTCTAGGCCCACATCCCCAGCGGTCACTAGCCAACCTAGACTCAGAGAGAAGATGCTCAGAGCTGTCAAAACCCCATCAAGAGCTCTGACTCAAATTACCTCACTTGAGCCCTGTGCTCAGGATGACAGTGGGGTGTCTGCGGACATTGCAGAAGAGTTCCAGCCTGGAGCAGAGGCGGATGGAAGGACAGAAAAGGTGCCTGCAGAGGGACAGCTTCCCCCAGGCAGACCCTACACACTAAACACACATATCTTGGCCAAATTGAATTTCCACCTGAAAAAAAAGGTCTTAGCCATGCAGTTTGGGATTTCTGAGAAGGAGAGGAGAGAGTACAATGAGCTGGCTACAGATGGCCTCGAGAGTGAATCCCTCCAGGAATTTCTTAGGAGTCTACACATCCCAGAGAGCACACAGCTACAGGGACAGCCTATCACATGTCCATCTCCTCCAGCCCCAAATTCGAAAAGTGTCCACCTTAAAAAACAGCCAGCTCCTGTAGTACAAGCTGTGTGCCAGGGGCAAAAGCAACCTACTTCCAAAGCAGTGCCCTATAGTTCTGCCCAGCACGGCTCCAAGGCCTCACAGTTCCGAAGGGATACGATGAAGACCCAAGTCTGTGCTGACATGGAAGCTGGAAGGAAAAGGTCCAACTTAGAGAAAGCCAAGGCTGTAGGGGACCTTGGAGAAGGGGATGCAGGTCTTGGGTTTTACCTAGCCAGTCAAAAGACACACCAGGATGGAGATCAGAAGCCAGAAAAGAAACTCCTGCACAGAACACCCCAGGGCTCCTCACAACAGTGCCATAACGTTCACCTTAAGGGTGCCTGTCCACACATACCCCAAGAACCCCCTGAGCTTGAGTTCCCAGATCCACCTTCAGAGGTCTTTATGGAGACAGACTCTGAGGAGGACACAGAAGACAGTCAAAGCGAGGAATCCGTTGTCCCGGAACCTGCAAGGACTGCTCAAGTCCCCCAGCCTGTGGTCTCCCAGGCTTCCCAGGGCCGGCCTTTCCCATGCTCACCAATTCAGAGAAAGCCTTTTCAGGGCCCACCTTGTCCAGGCCACTTCCCACCAGGGCACATGATGCCAGCCTCTCCTTATACGAAGCCCAGCCACCTTCCAGAGGCTGGCTTGAAGAATAAGATGAAATTCTTTTTTCACTCTATTAGCCCCAAGGTAAAGAACAAAACACCCACGGAACCATCCATGGTCTCTCTACCTGGAAAGGTAGCCAAAACCAGTAAAGAAAGTGTTGGAAGGGGTCTCCCTCGAACCAAGAGTCCCACTAAGAAAACTAAGCCAGAGGACTCCAGAGGGCCCAAGGCCCAGTTTTCATCCTCTGAGAAGTCAGTGATAGCCTCCTTGTTAACTGCTCCCCATATTCTAGACAGTAAGCTCCAACCTCGCAGTCGGCAGCTTGGCTCTGTCTCAATACGAGGCAACTCCCACCATTGCCCTCGGCACTGTCCTAGGTTGGCTTATGCCACTCAACACAGAAACCCACCCTAGTTCCCAGGGTTTACTTCAGAAATCATCTTCTGGTAATGGAGAACACCCTACATGGTGACAGTTTCTAGGCTCCCCAACCTCTGTATCCCTTTAAGAGCACACTATTGTCATTTTCCTTGATGGACATTTTCCTTGATGAACTGCACTACCAAAATGTATTTTCTATCTCTGAATGAGTTGTCTGTCTTCTTTGTCTTTGCTGTACATTATTAAGAGAAGGTATGAAGGAGATGAAAATGCCCTCATCTCAGGAAGGAGACTTAAACTTGCTTCAGACAAGTCAGTTTTCCTTACCCCAACCCAGAATGTGAATTAAAACTCTTGACCAGAAAGGAAGTCTTTTGTGTAATATACATTAGAGATAAAGGTCAGGCTTGAATTCCTTCACCAAACTCTGCCTGTCTCATATTTTGGGGCCAAAGGTAAAGTGATAAGGGAAAAATTGTGATGTTCTCAATTTAATTATGAAAGTCTAAGGCTGAAATGAAAAAGAAATAAAAGAATCGAATTAGTTAGCGACTGCAGAGAACCATCAAAAATGACTCTTCACAGTTTGGGACCCTTACCTAAATCCCATCACCACCAGGATTACTGAGCCCTATTTATTCATGAACAGTCCAAATGGTTAGCTCCAATCGATCTAGAAGAAACTAGTACCCAGTCTAGTGGTGTAGGCCTTTAACTCCAGCACTTGGGAGGCAGACACAGGCTGATCAGTGAGTTTGAGGCCCACCTGGCCTACCTAATGAGTTCAAGGTCAGCCAGGGCAATACAGTGAGGTCCTGTCTCAACAAAGGTTCACAGAGACTATCTTCCTCCTCCTTTCCCAGAACATTGCCTCTGCCCAGGATCCTGACCTTCTCATCTACATTATCATGAGACAAAAATGGATTCAGCTCTAACGATGACTATTTCCCAACTGTCACATGTGCTGGCTGAGGCTGAAAACTATGAAAACTTGTCCCAGGAGTGGATTCCTTCTGGCTGGTATCTAATGGCTCTGTGGATTTTTTTTTTTTTTAAATTTCAGAGATTCCTTTGTTCCTTGTTTGGGATGACAGCTGCCAGTGCATCAGAGTCCAGCCATGGCTTCGCTTTAGGATCATGATTCCATAGAGAATGGAGCCCTGACACAGGATGAAGTACTTGGATGAGGATGAGGTCTCCGGAAGCTTGGCTTTGAGAAAGACCTTGTACTCAACAAATACATTAACTGTGAGCCAGGTGCTTTTCTCTTTTGTCAGAGACTCCACTAAACACAAGACACAGGCTTTGTCGTGGCAGAGCTTCTAAACTCTGGCTGTAGTCATTCTCATACATCCAGATTGCCTACTCAATCCCATTATTCACGTCCGACTCTGCAGAGATGAACTCCCGAGTCCCCTACCCCCATTGCTCACCTATAACTGCTCCAGTCAATGTTTCTTACAGAGTCCAGTGGCTGCCCCATCTCCCCGGTAGTTTGGCCATAGACAATAGTACCATCCTTGACTTTTTTATCTAAGAGTCCACATTCAACTCACTAGCCAATCCTGTTATCTCTACCATCAAGGGTGCACCGCAGACTCAGGCCTATTGCCACACCCTCTGTTGCTCATCACTGCAGTAGCACACACAGAGACGATCATAATCCAACCAGGAGCACACGAGCATAGAGCCAGGTTTCAGGGCTGGGGAGACGGCTCAGTGGTTGAAAGCACTGGCTGCTCTTCCAGAGGACTTGGGTGCAGTTCCCACGACCCATGCGTTGGCTCACAACCGTCTGTAACTTCAGTTTCAGAAGGTCTGGTGCCCTTTTCTAGCTCCCAGGGGCATCAGCATGCACATGGTACACAACCATCCACACCGATAAAACACGAATATGTATTAAATAATCTCAAGAAAAAAAATTTAAAATCTCTTATAATCTTTTAAAATGAAAAAAGTAAAGATCAGGTTTTAGCCAGATAAAGCAGGATTTTCTAATCAATGTGTTTTGTTCTGAATGATACCAAACACAAACAGCAGAAATGCCAAGAGTTTTATTGATGATTTTGTGTTTAGGCTTTGAATGCCATGCATACATACAAAATACAGCACTTATTGATTTCTTTGCGGAGTCTAACCTTCTATTCAGACTTTTGTATAACATTTGGATAAAGCTCAGACACATAGCATATGAAGCCTGCAGATGTATATGCTTATCTAGATACTAGATAAGGAATATAAAATATAGTATAATAACCTAAAATAATGTGTTTATTTAGCCATAGCAAGAAAATGGTGATTTAAAAACAAATAAATATTCTTTTGAGAATCAGTAAAAAATACAAATATCATCTTTATTGGCTTAACAACTGAGGTAGAGACATTAATTTTCAAGGCATTTTTAATTTTTATTTTACCAATAAATTTAAATTAACATAGTGTCAAAGATTTTTTGAAATCATATGAACCAAATAGCATTTAGGGCTGATTTTTTTAACTTAAAAAGTTTATACGTACATGTGTTTACCTACATATATGTACCATATGAGTATCTGGCTCTCACATTGAGCATCAGATCTCCTGGAGCTGGAATCACAACCAGTTGTGTAAGCTGCTATGTAGGTGCTGGGAACAGAACCCAGGTCCTCTAGAAGAACAGCCAGTGCCCTTAACCACTGAGCCATCTCTCTAGGCCTCATTTGGGGTTGATTTAATTGTTTTAACTTACATGGCCACTTACTAGTCTATAACACAATTAGTGCAATGCAAATATAAAAGCTAGGCAGGGATATATGTAGGCATGCATGCAGAACAAGTGTGTACACAGCCATTCATAAAGGCCCATAGACTGGGATGCTTTCACTATACACATTATACACTGTGTTTTGTCCATTTTTCATGTATCTCTCTCCTCTCTCTGTCCCCTGGGGTTTTACTGACAGCTCTGGCTGACCTGGAATCACAGGGTAGAATAGGCTAGCCTCAGAGTTTCTTCTGGCTCTGCCTCCCCAGTACTAGGATTGAAATCATTAAACCACCACACTCAGTGGTTAATTCTGCATTTTTTTAATACTTATTTTGTTTTATTTTATGTGCATTGGTGTGAGGGTGTCAGATCTCCTGGAACTGGACTTACACAAAGTTGTGAGCTGCCATGTAAGTGCTGGGAACTGAACCAAGGTTCTCTGGAAGAGCAGCCAGTGCTCTTAACCACTGAACTATCTCTCCAGTCCCATTGCTGTCAGTTTTTAAATGGCTAACTAAAACAGCAGGTAGACATACTTTAGAGACCTGTCTAGGTAGATGTAAATGTTTAGTGTGACTCATTTTCTAATCAGATTCAGCTCTCCAAGGGCAGAGGCAGAGTCCATTCCCATCCACCTAAAGGTGCCTGTCTGTGATCTGCAGCTCTCTTCTGTATTCTGTCAGGCCAGAGCCAGAGGGGAAATCACACAGATGTGATAATCTAGTAGGTCAGGTGCAAAAAGCAAAGAGACTTCCCCCTCCCCAAAATAATTTCTCTGGCCCAAATATCAGCCATGGGTTTATACCTCATAGAGGCCCACCAGCCAACACTCTTCTGTCTCCTCATTTCTGGGATTGATGAGCCCTACAATCCAAGATGTGGTCATCCACAGTACAAGAGAGGAAAGGGGGAAAATACTTAAATGAAAGAAAACACCAAGGTTAAATCAGGCTGTGTAGATAAACCTGGTAATAGGATGTATAGGCTACCGAATCCTGGTGCTGATGCCAGAAAAAAAAATCAGGAAGGTCCTCATCTGATGCCAGAAAGATTCCAGAACGGTACTTAAGGATCACTAGTTCTCCATCGGAAGCTTCAGATTTACAACTTGCAATCCCCCTGGGGCAATCTCACAACAAAGGTATCTCTCTGCCTTCTCACCATCAGACACTCTACTACATCATCTCAGTCAAGCATTCCTGACTTACAGAGAGTACCAGAAACAACAGCAGAAAGCAACACCCACCTCCAGTCCCCTACACACACACACACACACACATATACACACATAGACACAGATACACACATTCATACATATACACACATATACATACATACATACATACATACATACATACATACATACATACACACACGCGCATACATACACACATACACACTCCTCCTTTCACTGCTCGGTAGCTTTATACTCACAAGAAGTCACCTTCCAGTGGAACACAATCATGTCCCACCTTATTCCTCAAAGACAAGACTAGGTAAGACAGGCAGAAATTCAGCTAGGTCTCCTAGGCAATGTGCTGTAATCTCAGTAACAGAACAGTGATTCCAGGCAAGGCCATCAGGGAGTGAGTGAAAATGGGGACGTATAAGGACTGGGCCTTGACGTGCTTTTGCTTTAAGAAACTGGAGGATTTGGGGTTCAGTGTAGCAGTAGAGTGCTAGCCTGAGCTGTGACAGGCCTTGTGTGTGGTCCCTAGAAGTGGGATGGGGGTATAAATCTGAAACTAGAGGAGAAGCCAATACACAGAAGACATTGAAATGTAGTAGCCCCTGG
The DNA here is from genome assembly GCF_008632895.1 of Mastomys coucha. Classification (NCBI taxonomy): domain Eukaryota; kingdom Metazoa; phylum Chordata; class Mammalia; order Rodentia; family Muridae; genus Mastomys; species Mastomys coucha. The sequence continues at coordinate 3,660,289 of NW_022196900.1, read as the reverse complement.
AGAGAAAGAGAGAGAGAGAGAGAGAGAGAGAGAGAGAGAGAGAGATTTTCGAGAAGAAAGTGATAAATGGCATGAGGTGCACCTGTCTGCCATGTGAGGCACAGACATCCAATTTAGCTGCAGAAAGATTATTCACAGCCTTGAGAAGAACAGCCTTGGGTGAGTGAACCACACAGACATAATGGAAAGGTATCAAGAGAAAAGTTTGGAGGGTTATGCCTAAAAACTCCAGTATTGGGGGGATGAGAAAGGAAGATGGTGAGTTCAAGGGTAGTTGGGGCTAATAGTGAGACAGAGAAGGGGGGAGGGAAGGAGAGAGAGAGAGAGAGAGAGAGAGAGAGAGAGAGAGGATGGAGAGAGAACTGGCTTTGCTCCCATAAATAGAACACAGAATTAATGCGTATCCCTAAAGAATCAAAAGAATAAAGTTTCTTCATCAATTAGTGTAGGACAATGACTCGGGGAAGGGGAATCTAGGAAGGGACCATGGCTTCCCAGGAGTGCCAAGCCAAGGAAAGAATGAAGGCAGAAAGGGGCTCTCTAAGTTAGCATAAACATTTCTATTTGGCACAAACATTTGGTGGCAGCATAAGAACCCAGATAAGAACACACGAGAGGGTAGTTGAAGTTGTTGTTTGTACATCTGAAGCAGGTGTTCGTGGAACATAGGAGCCCCAAGAGAGAATCCAGGGGAAGTACTGAGTGCCCAGAGCCTAAGAGCACCAGAGTGCTCAGGGAGCACTGCTGTCTGGGGAGAGACCCAGGGAGTAGGGGAATGAGGCCTCCCTAGATTCTCATTCACTCCTCAAGGTCATAGACCATACTCTAATTAATTAAGGGAGAGACTTTCTGTTTTTGGGTCCAAAAAGTATTCTCATTAATGCTTAGTGGCCACCAAAGAGCCCTCAGAATATACTGCTGCTGCTGCTCCTGCTGCTGCTGCTGCTCCTGCTGTTCCTGCTGCTGCTGCTGCTCCTGCTGCTCCTGCTGCTGCTGCTGCTCCTGCTGCTCCTGCTGCTCCTGCTTCATTCTTCCAACATGACATAGAGAGGCCAAGAACTCTAATGGAGGTGGGAAATGCTGGGCTTAGTGTTGATATGGTATCAGGGATAAGAGAATGCTCTTGGTCTTAAGAAAACCTATCTTCAATAGCCAGCTCATCAAGCAAGTAAGAAGTAGACAAAGGCTTACTAAATCCAGCAGCACACAATTGTTTGGTATTACATGTCCACAGTAGAAAGACCACGTGGCAAAAACACGGAGATGCCCTTACTTTGAATGGTAGATGACCCTGCACATAAGGGAAGGAAGCCTGGGCCCTGGTTGGTCCAGAGGGCAGAGAGGACAAGACCAGGCCTGCTGAGCCAACATCCTCCCAGGTGCTTTCCTGAAGCATCTTCAAAATGGAAAGGAGGTCTTGTGACAGGCACATCCTCTCTGCCTGGTGGCAGCTGGGCAGAGAGCCACAGATGGAGGAGTCTGGGGCAGAAGCCAATAAAGGGAATTGACTCAAATGTCATGGTGGCCCAAGGTAGGAAGATGGGTTACTGTGCACACATCCTGGCTTAGGGTGGAGCAGGTCCTTCCAATGGCTCTCCTCAGGCTCCTGCCTGTCACAATCTATCATGGGCTCATGCTGCTGACCCACCTCCCACAGCAAAGGGCTGGAGAGATGAACTGCAACAGAGACTTTGGGGATCCTGAGTTCTCGACAGAGAAGTGAGCTAGAAGACAGAGGCAGAGTCTATGATTTAGCAGGATGCTGATGGAGGACAGAGCCTTCCCATCCCTTCCCAGAATCCGTGCACAGCCCCATCCATTCCCTTCCCTTAGACTTAAGGGAGAGAAACTCTGAAGCAACAGCCTCAGGCAGGCACAAATTCAAGAATTTACATCCTTAGATTTAGTGGTAGATGCCAGGAATATATCAGTGCTTGATTAGGAATGTGAAGGTCACTCCAGTACTTCCTGACATGATAAACAGCATGGGCCTTCTAGAACAATCTCTCTTAGCTCTCAAGAAGAACGTTTCAAAATAACATGGACAACATGGGGCCCCACCCTAGCTAAAGAGTTATTGACAGTTGATGGCTGCTGGGACAGGAAAAGAGAGTTTCAAGAGTTGCCCTTGGTAAGTCAACTAAATTCCAGAGGTTGGCTCCATGGTCCTTAGTTTATGGGCTGCACAAATTGTACTCAATAGGATATAAAATAGATTTAAAGGAGACATGAGGTTGGGGGGGGGGTGGGGATGGGTGTAGATCTTGGGTGGGTCTTGGAGGAGTTATAGGAAATTGTGAGCGCGGCTACAATAAGTACACTGCAACTCAGTGGCTGCCATGCTCAGGTCCCTTCTACTATGCCTGCCAAGCCCCTAGGGCCTAATCCCCAACTGGACTCTGGAGCCAGGCCCAACAGACAAAGAACAAAAATGGTTCCTTTGTCCACTGCAAAGAGAGGAAAGAAAAGATGACAATGTTGAGGTCTGTGTGAACAAGAGTTCTTACAGCAGGCAGGTGCTGGGACACAGGACAGAATTATGCCTAATAGGACCGGGCATGGGGAGCACTGTCTCTTCTCATACCCAGAGCCTGAGGTTGGGGCCTGTGAGCACATGGTTGGGAAGAGAGCGTGGGGAGAAGAGGAAGCCTGGGAACAAATAGGAAAACATCTTGTTTCCAGGAGGGTGGGTGCTGCCAACTGCTGCCCTTCTTGCCTTCTCCCTCTCCACACATCTCCCAGCCCCTGCCCAGGCAAGGAGCATGGGGGATTTCCAGAGTGTAGCACTTCCAAGGTCAGGCCTGCTTCAGAGGCCAGAGGGCCAGGGGCCTGGGCAGGCAGCCTGGCCCATGGGAATCCAGACAGCGGGAAGGGAAGCCATTATTTGCGGTAAATAGTGCTGGCAGCTGGGGTGTGTCAGGGGGGATGGAGGGGGTGTCAAAAGGAGAGTCTGAAGCAGACGTGTGGAAACAGAGACCTAACCACACAGGTTCATATGACAAAGTCAACCGTGCCACTCAAAACTGAATCAGACCGTGAAAAATCTCATCTAGAAAGTTCAACTTACATAGACTCATGAACACCCTAAGTCTGACATGCTGGAGCAGACACAGGCAAAGATAGTCATGCAGACAGAGAGACGGGCTTACACACAAAACTTATTAGCCAGTCATAGATCCACAGATACGAATGCTGTCCAAACCCATCCTTTAAGCACCTCTTCCCCAATAAGCCTCTAGCTTTCTTCTCACCCCTCCTTCCTTCCTACTGAGACCAGGTCTCACTATGTAGCCCTGGTTGACTTGGAACTCACTCTGTAGACCAGGTCAACCTCTATCTCACAGAGATCCACCTGCCTCTACCTGCAGAGAACTAGAATTAAAGACATGCCAGCATGCTAATCCTCCTCCCTCCTTTAAATCAGGTTTGTAACTTCTATCTTATTGCCTGTCCTTAATGGGATAGCCATGGATTCATGTGTATATTCTGGTCTCAACAACTTGACAGTTAGGTCTTAAATATTCACCAAAAGAGGGTCTTGCCCAGTGGCAGAGCCTCATATGTGAAAGCCTTTGGTTCAATCTTGAGTATATGGGGGGGAGGGGGAATTCAGAACAGCAATGACCCCTCAAGCAATTCTTAACTTGAGAATGTTAATGATGTCAAAGATAGGTGAACGCCAGAAACTGTTCACACAGACAGACTCTCTTTTAAGACTTAACAAAGTCAGGACATGAGTTCACAACTCTCTTCAGAATTCCATCTACTACTCAATCTGCATCACCATAAAAGGCCTCAGTTTACCCAGGGTTCCATACCTGCAGACTACTGACTACTCCCCTGCCCCATAAAGTCTGATAGAGCAGATACAGGGGAAGAACAAACCAGGCAGACATGCCCGATCCAGGTCACCCCTAGGGAACCACCAAAGTCCCAGGTGCCCCAGAAGGGGGCCCTGACACAGGCATGGTCTCTTTTATAATTCTATGGCAAGCTTTAACATTAGCTGTGATCCCACTGCAAGCCCAGCCTTATAGCCCTACTCCTAAACCAAACTCCAGCCTCATTCCCAGAAAGAGAAGGGTGGTGTGGTAAATGTCAACAAGATGTATGAATGGCCAAATGAGCCTGACATAGAAGACTTTGGTGTTCCTCCTCCCTGGGACCTGGGTGGCCACCTGCCTTACTTGGATAGCTCTAGGGAGACTTACAGTCTCACACAGAGAGCTTAGAAAGCATCCCAGCCAACTCCCCCCATGTCAGAACAGAATTGCACATGGCACATGACCGTACATCTTTCCCTGGATTGTCTTAGAAGTTCAGAACCAACCTCCAACATACAATGTAAACTTAACCTCAAACCCAAAGTCAGTGTCCGATTCTATTCCCTCTTCAAAAGACCAAACCAAGATATATTAGCCTTTATCACCAACAACCGCAACCCAGTTTGAAACCCCACGCTAACATCAGCAGGATCCTTCCCTGTGCTGGCCATAACTCTATTCTAATTTGCACCCAGATCAACACCGTTCTGGGCATCCATCTAATTCCAAACCCAACCCTGAACAGTTGCACGCTGAGTAACATACACCTCTATGCCAGGCACACAACTTTCACAGCTTCAGGGACTCAATGGTTCCTGCTGACATGGCCACCATCGTTTTTGTCCACAGGACACGTTATTCCTGGACGGCTCGCTCAGTGCTCTGCCGGGAACCCAGGAGCACCAAAGCACCCAGGCCTTTTGACCCTGGTTGAATATGCAGACCCACAGGTCCTGGCCCACCCCAAACCCTCTTCCAGGATTAGCCCAACCCTTGAGCTGAAATTCCCACCATACCCTCCCCTTGGCTCTTGTCTGCCAAACTTAGAGGGAGCATCTGCTGCCCTGGAGCCCCCGAGTAGACAGGAGCAGGCAGGCACAGAGCTGAAGCGAATGTGGCTATTCCAATACGGGGATTTCCAGACTCTTGCAACACCTAAGACGTCTACCCCAGAATGGCCCCAGGTACCAGCCGCAGATAGGTAGTGGACCTGCTGAAAGAGAGGCTGAGAGAGGCAGCAACGCACGCGGCTCCTTTCTCACTTGCCAGGAACTCAGTTTGTGTGTCAGCTGTCTTGTTATTAGCGCTGGCATCAGCCACGGTGCCTGCCCCACTCCTTAAGCCCGAGTACCCGTGTAGAAATCCTCTGCTTCTGGGCCTCCGTGGGGCTGCCAATCAGTAACCACCTGAGGAGTCAAAACTTTCACATTGCGGACTGGAAAACGTTAAGTAGGCGCCTAAACCCCAGATCGACACCCATTGGTCTCTGTCCTTTCCGTACTGTTTACACGCAGTCTGGCTCAGGGACCCAAAGCAGTTCTAGGATGTAAACCCTAGACCTCCATGTCTATGTTGGGCTTTAGGTGGGGCTGTGGGTTAGGATGAGGCCGGCAGCTAAAGACAGAAGAAGATCAGCTGGACATAGATCCCTGGAGTCCTGAGAAAAGTAACAATACGTTCCTCATCTACCACATTTGGGGGGGGGTGGTTCTGACCCCATCAAATCTTCAGTTACCCACAAGGCCCTTCCTTTAGACTCGAAGCCCAGGAGCAAGCAGGAAGACCACCCCACCCACTCCCACCCCTGCCCCTGCAACCCCAGGATGGAACATCTCTTTCAGGCTATTCTCCCTCTGCAGGCTCAAGTTCAACAGAAGAGGTTCCTGGTCTATGCTAGGAAGAGTTTTCAGGATCCAGGAATGTGGGCAATGATGGGACTTGAGGGGGAACCATATACTGCAAATAAGAGCATAAATAAATAAAGGCACACCAGGATCTTGGGTGAGAGAGAAGCACCTAGGTATTTTAGGAATGGAATCCACACGGTCCCCTTTTCACTCTTCATCCCCCCCCCTTATGTTCTGTGCTAGGCTGGAAAGCAACCCTCCTCCAGAGAGGCAACAGGGACATCATTTTCTCTGGTCACCTTTGTTCCCTCCCACGAGCTCTTGGCCCATCTGGAGTGTGGGATGGGAGCAGAACCGGCCCAGGTGGCTCTTTCAGCGCCACCCATCAAACGCTCGGAATTACCTGGACAGCCTGGTAAAAATACAGATTACTTGGCTCTGTTCTGAGAGTCTATTTAAGCTGATCTGGGATGATGACAGATTTGTTATTTTTAACAAGCTTTCCAGGGGGTTCTCAGTGCAGCCAGTTTGGGAAAGAGTGGAATTCAGGGTGACTGTCATCATACCTATCTCTAGGCTCTGCTATCTTCCTTTTTAGAAAAACGCAGAGATTGCAGTTACTGCTTTAGGGTTCTCTAGGGAGCCAAACGGATAGGAGAGATACATATTCAAAAGGATATTTATTAGACTGGCTTATACAGTACCATCTGGGCTACTCAACAATGACTGTCTTCACACTGGAGAAGCTGAGAGCCTGGCACCTACTGTCCACAAGGCTGAATACCTTAGCATGCCAGTCTGGCACTGATGGCCCAGCAGAGTCCCTGAGAGCCACTGGTCTTAAGGTTGGAAACCAGAAGAATCAAAGTTCTGACATCAGCAAGGAAAGGCAGTGGCAGCAACAGAGTAGATACACTCACCAGCAAGACTCAAGGCAAGCAGGCAAAATGTAAGACTCTGTTGTGCCTCTGATCTCCTTTTATAGCTGGACAGTTACTGAAGGAGCTACCTACTTCAAGTGGGTAGTCCTGTGTCTATGATGTGTCTACCCACCTCAAGTGGGTAGTCCTGTGTCTGTGATGTGTCTAACCACCTCAAGTGGGTAGTCCTGTGTCTGTGATGTGTCTACCCACCTCAAGTGGGTAGTCCTGTGTCTGTGATGTGTCTACCCACTTCAAGTCAGGAAAATCCCAGGACTGGAGAAATGGCTTGATGAGTGAAAACTTTTGTCTTGAAAGCCTGATGGCCTGAGTTCAATCCCAGAGCTCACGAGAAAAAGGTAGGTGCAGCTACATGCATCTGTAGAGCCAGAATTCCCATAGTCAAACCGGAGGAAGAGACAAGACACCTCTGCCTCAACGAGGTGGAAGGCAAGAACTGTCACTCCAGAGTTGTCCTCTGACCTCCATACTTGAGCTATGGCACATGCAAGCTCACATGCATGCAAACTTCATCTCTCTCTGTGTGTCTGTCTCTCTGTCTCTGTCTCTCTGACTCTGTGTCTGTCTCTGTCTCTGTCTGTCTCTCTGTCTCTTTCTGTCTCTCTCTCTTTCTCTCTCTCTCACTCACTCACACACACACACACACACACACACAATTAGTTAATTAAAAAAGAAAACAAAAACCTTCATAGATATTCTCAGAGGCTAACCTTATTCTAGATATCCCCTCACAAGTGTGACCAGAGGTTTATCTCTTAATTCCAGATCCAGTCAGGTTGACAACTAAAATTAACCATCAGAGAGGCTCCTGAGAGCTCAGCATGAGTGCCTTCTGCTCTCCAAGAGGACCAGAGTTCACTTCCTTGAACCCGTTCAGGGTGACTTACAACTGCCTATAACTGACTTCAGCTCCAGAACATCCACTTCTGGCCACCTTGGTACCTACATGCATACACAGATCCATACACATAAAAAATAAAGCACAGCTCTAGTGTGGCTGTACACACCTTTAGTCCTAACACCCAGGAGGCAGAGACCGGTATATCTCTGTGAGTTTGAGGCAAGCCTGGTCTACATAATGAGTTACAGACCGGACCAACCTACATTGTGAGATTCTGTCTCAAAAGGAAAAGAAAGAGAGAAGAGAGAAAGAAACGGAGGAAGGCAGAATGAAAGAATAACCACCACTGCTATTCACGACCTTCTTTGTCACCTCCACAGAGGAGACAAATACATGGAAATTCAAATTTTTCTAGTGCCAAGATCTAGGTAAAAAAAAAAAAATCCAAGACGACTTGTCTTGTTTTGTTTTGTTTAAGACAGTGTCTCTCTATGTAGCCCTGGGTGTCCTAGAACTCAATTTGTAGACCAGGCCGACCTCAAACTCACCGAGATCTGATTGCCTCTGCCGAGCACTGGGATTAAAAGCATATGTTCTCTGATTCATGACATATTATCTCTTACTTTTCCTCAGTCATCTTCCAGGAAAACCACCTCCTTGCTAGCAAGGACACTCCATGTCCTGCATAGTGTCTCGACCTGTTGGAAACCTCAGCTCCAAGGGCATGGTTTTCTCCCAGCTCTTGTGACTAGTCCTTCTTCCCTGTAAACCATCCCAACAGTACCCCACTCCAGTGCATCCTCTTCCCCACAAAAGGAACCCCCAAATATCCAAGACTTTGGAAAAGTCACAAGTAGATGGCACAGTCCTCAACATGGGCCATCAGTCAGGCATGGTGGCACACTCCTTTAAACTCAGCACTCAGGAGGCAGAGGCAGGTGACACCTAAGGTTGTCGCTAACAGTGACATCAGCCTCTGAGAAGCCTAAAAATTGATGTCCAAAGATCCCAGATTATAATGGTCTGTGTCTCCTATAGCATCAGAAGCTACAAAGACTCAAAATATAGCTCACTCAACAGAAAAACAAACAAAAAACACTGAGACGAGAAACATTACTGAGAAAGCCCAATCGTCGGGCACATTACCAGAGAAGTTTACATTGTTGTTACTTAACTCCCTTCAGGTGGCTGGAGGGAACTCTGGGCAGAGAGGAAAAGAGAATCTGGGAACCTTACCGTACATCCTTGGGAGTAGGAGGTTTAGAAAGCAGTGTATGAAACTGCTGAGGACAGGCAGATGCAGCACTTCACAGCCTTAATGAACTATTTAAGAGGCAGAAGCAGGACCATCCGAGTTCAAGGCCAGTCTCATGTCAGGTAAGACAAGCACCCAGGTGTGAGGATGGAACTCAGGGGTCTGTCTTAGCTGTTAGGACAGACTGTAAGAGGACAAAAGAAGAGAAGCAACCTGAAAAAAAAAAAAAAAACCAGTACACAGAAGGAAATGATACAGATGAAAGCAGAAATAAATGAAGTGAAGAATCAAAAGAAGATAAAGAAAAATAAAAATCATTAGAAGGCAGAGTGGATTTTGTGAATCCAAAGCCAGCCTGTTCTACATATTTGTTCCAGGACAGCCAGGGCTACATTCAGTGACCCTGTGTCAAAAAATATTTTTTTTATTTTAATTAACAAATATCAAGAACTGGATAGACAGCTCAGTGGTTAAAAGCACTGGCTGTTCCAGGACAGCCAGTCTCAAAGGAAAGAAAAAAACCAGCAAAGCAAAACAGAGGGTGTTCTGTATGATTCTGTTCCAACCTAGGTGAAACGGATAGATTCCAAACTCACAAAAACTACCAAAACCAACTTGAGAAGAAATGCCCTTTCTGAATGGATCCATACCAAGTAAGGACACTGAATAAAGAATAACAATTATAAAATACCAAAACTAAGAAAACAGCAGGTGAATTAAGTGTGAATTCTCTTGAACATTTACAACAGTTTTAACATCAACTGTTCTCAAAGTTTTCAAAAATCTGAAGAGCTGGCATTCCCGAACACATTCTCTGAGGTCAGTGTTACCTGATCCTGAGGCTGGAAAATGAGGCTACAAAGAAACAGCAGACCAACCCCCATCCCTTATACATGAAAACACAAAAGTCCTCCACAAAATAATTTAAAAAACAAAATTCAGCAGCATAGTAAAGTATTATATACTATGACCAAGTGGGGTTTGCTCTCAGGTCACAACAGTCGTTCAAAATAAAAGGTCATGTTAACATGAAGGGGAAAACGATATGCCTACCAAGAGTGTAAGCTATAGGACAGGGGGTGGGCAGGGGAAGGGGCCGAAGGAGAGGGAGAGGGAGAGAGAAAGAGAGAGAACCATTAGCAATTAATAATTCCAGCACTCAGAGGCAGAGGCAGGTGGATCTCTGTGAGTTCAAGGCCAGCCTGGTTTACAATGTGAATCCCAGAGCAGTCAGGATTACATCTGACACCGTGTCTCAAAAAGTAACAACAACAACAAAATTCCAAAAGGAAATAAAGAAAACAATTACATTTATAACAGCACCAAACAGAATACTTACAGAGAAACTTAATCCAGTAGGTATAAGACTTATACTTTGAAAAATATAAAACATTCTAATTAAAGCAGGCCTGAACAAAACAAAAAGCTATCCCTTATTAATAGATTGAATTTTAATTTTACAAAGATAGCAATAACAACATACGTGGTCCTCAGATTCAGTACAATATCTACTAGAATCCCTAGGGAGGAATGGAAAGGGGACAGCTGGGTAATTATAATCTCAAAAGCTAAAAGAAATAATAATAAATAAAACATAAGGGGGGCAGAAAGATGGCTCAGTACTTCAGGAAAGGTGCTGCTTTTGCAGAAGAAGGTTCAGTTCCCTGCACCCTCACCTACCACTTCCACCCAGAGCCACACAGAGATACACATTGTTTCAAAAAGCAGAGGAAACTTTGACCGGCTTGGATCTGTTGATGATCTTTTCAATGCGATGTTGTGTTAATAACATCACAGCTTATAGGGGAAGAGGGGGGAAGTTGGGATTCACAAAACTTTTAAGTTTTGTGCACTTCTATCAGGAAAGCCATAGAATGAGAGGATGCGTTTGCACATCATGTGTCTAAATTAAGGCCTAGTGTCAGGGATATATAAAGAACTCCTAATCATTAGCCGGATGATTACTCGCTGAAAGGAGAGGAGATGTGTGGGGCCTGAAGGACAGGGAGGAAGCAGTCATGCTTTGGGGACAGTGGCTGGAAGGACCAGCGAGAGGCGAGGAGATGAACAGTGAGGAGCTGACCCTGTATGCTAGAAAAGCTCATCTGATCCAACTCACAGGAAAAGGGGGGGGGGGGGCGCGAGGGAAGCGAAAGTCTCAGACTGCATAAATAGGCTGCAAGCCAGTCGCAGCCCACACACAGACCCCAGCTTGTGGCTGTCCATCTCACCTACAGCTCTGGTCTCATCCTCAGCTCAGCCACAACCATGGCTCAGACGCTGGCTCTGAGCCTCCTTGGCCTGGTCCTGGCTCTCTGCATCCCCTGGACCCAAGGTACCAAGCAGGGAGAGGCTTTAGCTGGGGAAGGGAGCCGTAGAGACACCTTATAAGCTGCCGCTGGGTCTGTGCACCTACCTTGCAGGCAGTGATGGAGGGGGTCAGGACTGCTGCCTTAAGTACAGCCAGAAGAAGATTCCCTACAGCATTGTCCGAGGCTACAGGAAGCAAGAACCAAGCTTAGGCTGCCCCATCCCAGCAATCCTGTGAGTGTGCTGAAAGGGTGGGCACAGGCTGGTGGTTGAGTTAGGGATGTGTGGTGAGCCAGACTAAGAAAGCTTGCTGCCCTCCAACCCTCAGGTTCTCACCCAAGAAGCACTCTCAGCGTGAGCTATGCGCAAACCCTGAGGAAGGCTGGGTGCAGAAGCTGATGCGATGTCTGGACCAGCCTCCAGCCCCAGGGAAACAAAGCGCGTGCTGCAGGAAGAACCGAGGAACCTCTAAGTCTGGAAAGAAAGGAAAGGGCTCCAAGGGCTGCAAGGGGTGAGGCCGCTGAAGGGATGGGAAGGGGAGCAAAGAGGAGCCTCCCTCCGCCTGCCTCTCACCCTTCTCTTCTGCCCTCCCAGGACTGAGCAGACACAGACACCAAGAGGGTAGCCCAGTGACCCGCCTGGAGCCCAGGAGAACCTCCACGAACTCCGAGCTGGGTGCTCCACGGTCCAACTCACGGGCAAAGAGAGAGCTAGAAAACAGAAAGACTCAGGGGGCCCAGAGCAGCCACCTCATGCTGGCTTTGCCACACCCTTGTCCTGCTTCAACCATCACATTTGCACGACCGGATATCCCTTTCTTACCTGGCGGAGCCGCCTTCCCTGGGATAGACCTAGAGAGTCAGAAGAAAGACTCTCCCAGGGAATGAAGGAGACAGCAGGACTGTCCCCTCTAGGAGGTCACTCAGGTCCCAAGACCTGAACTTGCTCTCTATGGCGCCCTCCCCTTGTCCTGCACCTATGATTTATACCTAACTGAATAAAAAGCTGGTCCAGCCTCAACCCGTATTCCTCAATTCCTGGTATGTGTGTGTGTGTGTGTGTGTGTGTGTTTATGTATGTGTGCGTGCATGTGTGTTTATGTGTGTATGTGTATGCATGCATGTGTGTATGTGTGTGTTTGTGTATGTATATGTGCATGCATATGTGTGTATATGTGTGTTTGTGTATGTGTGTGTGCATATGTGTATATATATATATATATGTGTTCATTTGTGTGTAGGTGTATTGTGTGTATACATGTGCTGTATTCACATTTGTGAGGGAACATGAAGAGGCCAGAGGAGGACATCAGATATCTTCCTCTAGAGCTCTCAACTTTGTTTTTTAAGACATTCCCTCATTTGAAGCTAGGGTTCACATTTCAACAAGCCAGGTAGCCAGCAAGCTGCTAGGATCCACCTGTCTCCACCCTGTAATCTTAGGGTTACAGGGACATGCAGCCATGCTTGGCTTTTACATGGGTGTTTGGGGATTTGAACCCATGTCCTTCTGATTTCACAGCAAGTGCTCTTATCCCCTGAGTCATCTCCTCAACCCTCTCCTCTGGTTTCTTGAAGCCAAAGACCAAATCTCCTGGAACAGGTCTTTGAAAGCCCAAGATTCAAACCTAAGTCCATCTTGCCTTCAAGAGGACTCAGCCCGGCTTCCCTCGACCTCTTCTTAGAGAGGAGACCCACCTATCCCCAGGCAGGAGCAAAGAAAACCACTGATGAGCTGTGACTATGTGGGGAAGCATGGGGACAGATCCTGGAAGATAGATAAGAAAGCCAGGGACCTAGGAAGCCAGTGATGGCTGTGGCACACATTTCCACAGAGCCCAAGCTGACTGCAGCATTTACCACTTACAAAATTATCAAAGCACCTGCATATGCCCCTCACTCCTCATGGGGCTGGTGAAGACAAGGGACCCCACTAGTCTTTGTGCACTCGGGGGTGATATTAGCCTACAAACTCTGATGTGCACAGCATATTATAAAATACTGAACATAAAAAGTGCGTTATAAAGTGTCTCTTTAATTAGTGACTCCTACTCCTATACCAGAATGCTAGCAAAAAAAACTTGCCATCACGTTCTCCCTCATAAGGGAATCCCTCTCTCAAAGGCTGTGTAAAGTTCCTAGAACACTGAAGCCCAGGTGAGACCTCCTACCTGCACCCATCAACCCCACAGCCATGCCATCTTGGGACGCAGCCAAGAAAACTCTGACCCCTGTGGTCCCCACAGGCTATGCCTCTTCAGATATATGCCAAATTTGAGAAGTGGGAATTTTGACACTAGAGCCACTGAACTTTGACCCAAGTGCCTCCCCATACCCCTGAAGTCATCTGCCTGCCACTTCCCCATCTGCTAGGGATTAGGGCCAGGTGTCAACAGTGGCTGGACCTGCAGGACAGTCACCTCCACAGTCTGGAGAAGCCCCTCCCTCTCCCGGCCCTTCAGGTTACTCCCTCTTCCCGGGGTTACTTTAGAGACGGACACTCACAAAAGGCAAAGTGGCCTTTCATATCTAGAACCCTTTATTCCCAGCTCTGTCCAAACTCAAGTCTGCTCTAAAGCAAGAGGAAAATCAGGTGGAAGCAACACCTAGCCAGGCCTGTTGGTCCAGGACTGTAATCCCAGCTACTTGGGAGGCTGACCCAGGGGGATGACACAGTAACAGCCAGGCTGCAAGGTAAGTTCAGGGTTAGCCTAGGAAATAGTGCCCAGCTTTTTCAAAGAATTCTTTTAAGTAAAAAACATGGCTGAGATTCGAGCTGAGTTGTAGAACGCGTGTTTAGAATGTGAGAGGCCCCAGACTTAACATCCAGTACCAAAGGAAGAAAGGAGGAGAAAAGAGGAGAAGTTCACTAAACAACTCACCGTGGTTATGTGACTGGTGCTTGCCTCAAGCCCTGCTCTCCATTAACATACAATCCTTTTTTCTCTTTTTCTTCAGGGAACGAGGGGCCACTTGTCTATTTCTTTAACAATTTTGTCCAGTTCTTCCTTATTCTCATAAAATATTTCTTCAATCACACAAACATACTCATAGCTTTAAATTTTTTTAATGTTTTTTTTCTTACAAGAAAGTGCCAGAATCTTGTTCTAAGCAGCATCATTCCCCACCCCCACAACTTTTTTAACTCTTAAGATATTTCTTCTGGGAGTCTGCTTCCCATGTCCAAATCCCTGTAACTATTGGTTGATGCATGCCGAGTGTCATCAATAGACTTCTTGATATAAAAAGTGAAGATTTAGCCCTCTCACCAATGTCGACCACTCTGCCTTCTGTGTGTAATGCCCGCAGTCCCTGAATGACACCATGCTCTGTTTATATTACTAGGACTGTGCAGACATCCGTTCACTGGCGAACAAGGAGTGACGTGTGCATACTTCTTACCCCTCCTCTGTCACTCAGTTTTCCCCTTTTCTTTACTTCTTTTTAAGCTGTTTTGGGGATTTAACCAGGACCTCAGACATGCTGGCCAAGTGCTCTATTGAAATACTTTCAAGCCCTACTTCTGGCTTTTTGTTTTTCTTTTACTTAAAATTTAAATTTGGGGGCTGGAGTGATTGCTTAGCGGTTAAGAGCACTGACTGCTCTTCCAGAGGTCATGAGTTCAATTCCCAGCAACCACGTGGTGGCTCACAACCATCTGTAATGGGATCTGATACCCTGGTTAAATCCCCAAAACAGCTTAAAGAGAAGTAAAGAAAAGGGGAAAACTGAGTGACAGAGGAGGGGTAAGAAGTATGCACACGTCACTCCTTGTTCGCCAGTGAACGGATGTCTGCACAGTCCTAGTAATATAAACAGAGCATGGTGTCATTCAGGGACTGCGGGCATTACACACAGTAGTGTGTCTGAAGAGAGCAACAGTGTACTCACATAAAATAAATAAATAATGAATAAATCTTTTTTAAAAGATTTAAATTTGGGGGCTGAAGAGATGGCTCAGAGGTTAAGAGCACTGACTGCTCTTCCAAAGATCCTGAGTTCAGTTTCCAGCAATCACATGGTGGCTCACAACCATCTGTAATGGGATCCAATGCCCTCTTCTGGTGTGTCTGAAGACGGCTACAGTGTGTGTAATCATTTTTTAAAAAGATTTAAATGTGTTTTCAATTTAGTGTGTGCATTTGTGTACATGCATGCAGTGCCCAAGGAGGCCAAAAGAGGACATTAGATCTCCTGAGCTGAAGTTACAGGCAGTTGTGAGCTTCTTCCATCCCTCTTCTGGCCTCCATGGGACACCTGCACATGTCACATAGATAAACACACACACACACACACACACACACACATGCCTACATTAAAAAATTAATCTTTTAAAGGTAAGTGTTACAGAATATTTGAACCTGTTTCTAGTTGTGGTGTGGCTCAACCCTTAGCACACACCTTTCATCCCTCTGCCTGGAATACAGACACACCTTAGTACACATCTTTAACCCCAAACAATGAAGGTAAAGTTAGTTTGTAGAAGGAAGCACCCATGTTTGAAAGTGATGTCTAATTGAGGGGCAGAAAGAGTGATGAAGCAGAGAAAGATCTGACAGAACTGAATACGCCCAACTCTCACCAGAAGAGAGAAGAAAGGGAAGCTACTTAAGGGAGAGACAGACAGTCCAGGAAGAAGAGAGTACAGTACAGGATACAGTAGAGTCCTGGAGACAGTGCAGTAGGGTTGAGAGGGAGAGTAGAGCAGCAGAGAGGGAGGAGGAGGAGGCAGCTTTACTGGGATGGATGTGCAGAGAAAGGGTGCGGAGAGAGAACAAGCTAGGCACAGGTGAAGATAGAATGAACCAGAGATGAGAAAGAGCCAGAAGATTAGAACAGATTGATAGAGTTAGTTTGAGGCCAAGAAGAGCAATTCAGGAGAAGCTGAGAGAGAATCCAGATTGAATCAGTCATCTTGGAGAGGAGTTTGAGCCAGAACAGCTGCATTGAACCAGCCCGTTAGAGTTCAGAAAGAGCTAGGAAAGGCTGAGTTTATTCAGCAGTAAGTCTCAGAGGCTGGACACCATTTCCGCCTAGATTAGATTGTACAGAGGCTAGGCTTCCAGGACTAGGGCTAGGTTAGTTCAGGAAGGCAGTGAGCCTCAGAGAGGACAGTTATTACCAGGAGAATGAAAGCTATTTTTTACAGGTAACACTAAACTGCTGGTTAGAAAAAGAAACACTTCACCAAAAACCTACTCACAAACCATGAACAGAAACTATAAATCTGAAGGATTTCTCATGGCTCCTTCCTGTATACAGCGGTATCTACTTCACTGAACACTGTGCCAATGGGCAACAGAAAATGTAAAAGGAAAAACAATCGTTAAGTGTTCTCTAAACTTTACAGAATTGCCCTCTAAACATGAGAACATTGTAATCTCTGGAATCTTGTGTTTTCTTTTTAGCTCTGAAGTACTAAAGTATCTTATTTGTTGGTCTGTTTATTTAGTGTGTGTGTGTGTGTGTGTGAGCGCGCGCGCACATGTGCACGCGCATGTGCACACACATGCACTTGAGTATGGATACCATGACTTAGATGTGAAGGACAGAAAGTTCTCTCTCTGCCTCACAGGTTGCAGGTGTCAACCCAGGTCACTAAGCTCCACAGTAAAACCCTTTCCCTAATGATCCATGCTTCTGGCCCATTTGTTGCTGTTCATTTTAGCCGAGGTTTTCCTACATAGCACAGGCCAGGCTTAAACTCACCACGAAGCCTAAGCTGGCCTTGAGTTTGCTATCACCCCACTGTTACAGCCTTCTGAGTGTTAGGATTATAGGTTTGAGTCGCCATAGTTAAGAAAACATCTAATGCTTTTTTGTATTTTTAAAGTTCATTTGGGTGTGTGCTTGTGTGTGTGTGTGTGTGTGTGTGTGTGTGTGTGTGTGTGTACACGTGCATGCAGGTGCAGGTGCATGAGCCTCAGCACACACAGAGAGGGCAGAAACGGGACACATCAAGTGTCCCTTTTGGTTTTGTTTTTTAATCAATCTCCACCTATTTCTTTGAGGTAACGTTTCTCCCTGTACCTGGCACCCTTGTTTTCTTGGCCAGGCTGGAAGCCACCTCAACAATTTCCTATTTCCCTCTCCCTTAGAGCTGGAGTCACAGATTTGTACATGGGTACTAGGATCTGGTGGCAAACTGAAACGCCCCAGACATTTGTTGATACTATTAATTTTTGCTTTAGATACATTGGTTGTGATAATAGTGTAATAACATAAATCAATTCAATATTAAGAGACTAAGCAGCCACACCTCTTTTGAACCTCCTTAAGGTTCAAAACCATACAGAGCCACGGGCAAGGGGAGGGACACGCCAGTGGCTCCGCCACTAGAGGGCAGCAGCATCGCCGCGGTCCTAGGTTGGCTAAAGACGAAACAGCCCTGGCTTGCGTGCTTCATCTTTGTGGAACTAACTTGTCTTTATTTTTTGACGTGTATCGTGTTAGAAAAGATATTTATTATTTATCTGCCCCTATCTAAGAAAAGAACAAATTTCTTTTCCGCTCGTCGAGTTCAAGCCTTTGATCAGGCACAGAGCGACAGTTCGTCTCTCCGGAAACCTCTGGGAATAAAGAAACTTTTGCTTAGAGTGGGTTCGGCTGCTAAGTAATTTAGGACGCTGGAGGTGATGGGAACTTCCTTCAGCCTTTAAGTCAAATATTAGTTATTTCATGTCGCCAAAATTTGGTACCATGGATTCGGGCACATCAGGGTGTTTGGGTGGGGACCATGGAGGTAAACGCCTTCTATTCACCACCACCTTCTCTCCTAGTTGAATACCCGTAGACCTCAAAGGCCTGGATGGGGGATCTGGCACTAGGACTTTTGGGACAGGAGCCCACGCTGGACTGCGAGCCCCACCCCCTGTCTCGCCCTCATCCAGTCCCCGGTGTTCCGTGAGCCCTTGGCGAGGAGTTGGGAGCCGACATAAGACTTTGGAGAAGCTAAGGCCTGCGCAGTCTCAGAGCTAATCTGCCTGGACCTAGGAGTCTAAAGCCATCCTTTCCAGGCTCGGCGCGCCCTCTGCAGGCCTGGGAGTAGAAACACTGGTTACATCAGCCAGCTTAAACCACCAGGACACGCACTCACTGGATCCTCTCCCGTTCACCTCGCATCCTTACTTCCACAACAAACTTTATTAATTTCCAGACTCAAGTAAGAGTAGAGAGTTCCTTATCCCAGACGCAAAGGCCTCCTCTTCCAATTCTCCCTGCTCTGGTACAAGGATTTGGTCAAACTAGGATGCATGAAGACAATGCAGGTTCCTTCGTGAGCAGGAAGCCAAGCTGAGGTATCCTAACCTGGCACAACTTTACCAGAGGTCATCCTGAACCAGGAGCCTCACAAAGGGAGCTTGGCTTAGTCGCATCAGAACTGAGGTGGTCGTCCACAGGCTCCATGCATATAGTCAGAAACATTTCAAACCTACCTCTGTGAGCTGCAGATCTCTTCCCCTCCCCTCCCGCCCCCACCCCTACTCTAAATGAAATCTAAACCAATGGCTGGGTATGGATGAATGAAAGCAGCTAATATATTAGAAGAGGAATCGCTAGATCGGCTTGCATAAGATCACTGGGGGAGGCCAACAATGCTGTCTTCACTCTGGGGAGACTGAGAACCAGCTGACTGCTCAGTCGACTAGGTTGGGCGCTTCTGCAGCCTCTGATTGGCAATGAAGGGCTGGGGAATGCCTGGAGAACGGCCATATTGGAGGAAGGCTGAAGAAGCTGAGTTCTCTGGACACAGGGAAAATATGGCAGCTTTGAGGTAGGTGGACCCAGTAGCATGATGCATAGGCAAGCAAGCATATAGCAAAAGCTTTCCCCGGGGTCCTCCTCAGATCGGGCCCACCAACAGAAGAAGCTGCCCTGCCCACAGTTACAGTGGGTCTTTTCAGTTCAATAAGTCCAACCAAGAAAACCCTCCTAGGTATACACAGAGGCTTATCTCAAAGTAGAATCCACACCCAGTCAAGATGAACCGTCACAGCGCCTGTGTCCTTTCCCTCTCTGACGTAATAGTGGGACGTTTCCTCTCACTCCACTTGCCCCCTCCTTCCCTGATTCCTTTCCACCTCTCCAACTGTATGTGTGCATTTGCACATGTGTATCTGGGTGTGTGTCACTTGTGCATGTGTGTGTGGAAGCCAGAGGCCAATATTGGCTATCTTCTTCAGCTACTTGACACCTTATATTATTGTAAAATCGTGTGTGTGTGTGTGTGTGTGTGTGTGTGTGTGTGTGTGTAAGAGAGAGACAGAGACAGAGTGTGTAAATATTCGGGGAAGCTAGAAGAGGCTGTCAGACAACCCAGATCTGGAGTTACAGACAGTTGTGAGCCAACTAATAAAGTGCTGAGAACTGGACTCCAGTCTCTACAACACCAGCAAACATTCATAACCTCTAAGCTACCATCTTATTTTCTGAAACAGGGTCTCCCACTAACCCTGCACTTCACTGACTCTGCTAGACTGGCTAGCTAGCAAGCACAAAGGATTCACCTGTCTTTGCCTTCCAAGGGCTGGGACTCCAGCATTGTATCACCATACCTGGCTTTTGTGTGGGTGCTGGGCGTGCAAACATATGTCTTTGTGCCTGCACAGGAAGCACTTTCCCAACTGAATCATCTTACCAGCTCCCCCCACCCCTGGTCTTTTAATGCTGGCAAGCCTCAAGACTTGGAACTTGGGACCTCTTCTACCTACGCTCCCTCTCTTGGTGATCTCATTGTCTTCAGGCCTTAAATACCACCCGAATGCTTCCAAATATGTATCTCCAGATAACATCTTCCCCTGAACTCCAGACCCACACCAGCTACCTACTTAACATTTCCATGTATGTATCCAGGATGCAGCTTCAATGTAACCAGTCAGAACTGAGCTCCTGGTCCTCCACAAACCCACTTCTTCGCAGCCCTCCACATCTGAATAACTGTCCCATCCACTGATTTCTTCTTGCCTCTGCTTTCTCTAGAGTCCTTCACTGAGCCCCAGTCCGCTGGTTCTACATTCTTTCCAGATCTGAGCACGTCTCAGCAGCTCCAAACACCACCTGTCTCCCCTGAATTACTGCAATAGGCTTCAGCCACAACTCCCTGCTCCATGCTACTTTGGTTTAGTCTATACTTAACAGCTAAACGGAATCCTTTAAACATTTAGTCAAATCATGTCGGGGCTCTGCTTGTCCTGCTAAGGGCTCAAGTCACTCAGCGAAGTAGAAACCTACAATGGCTGACAGACATGCACTGTCATTTCTCATTGTCTGTCTCCTATGCTCTGCTCTTTTGGCCTCAAGGCTAGTCCTCACACTCTTGCTTCTTGGCCTTTGAATCTGTTGTTTTCTCTACCAAGAACATTTTTCCCAGAACTCTGTGTGGCTCTCTTTCTCCTTCCTTTCCTTCCTTCTTCCTTCCTTTCTTTCTTTCTTTCTTTCTTTCTTTCTTTCTTTCTTTCTTTCTTTCCTGTCAATTCTCTGTTTTTATATCATTAAAGGCTCCTCTGACTGCCTAATTTAAAATGACACACACCCTGTACCCCCCTACCACTTTTGCCTTTGGGGGATGGAGGGTGGAGTCTCACCATGCAGCCCTGGCTGCCCTGGAACTAGGTGCCCCTGGCTCTTCTTACTAGATTAAAGTGCAGGAATTAAAGGCATGTGCCACCACACCTAGCCTCTTGCCTTCTTTTTTTTTTTTTAATCATTTTTATTTTTATTTGAATGTCTGCATGTGTGTATGTGTATGTGTATGTGGGTGCACATGCATGTGAAGTTACCTAGGGAAGCAGAAGAGAGAGTAGGATCCCCTGGAGCTGGAGTTATAGGCAGCTGATAAGCCACCTGATATGTGTGTTGGGCCCAGATCTCTGGTCCTCCAGGAGAATAGCAAGTGCTCTTAACTGCTACGCCATCCCTCCTGTCACCCACTCTTGACTCCTCTATTTTTCTTTGTGGCAGTTGTTGTTATCCATCTATAGATTTTGTTGCTTGCTTATTGTCTGTCTCCTT
This sequence comes from Mastomys coucha, assembly GCF_008632895.1. Lineage (NCBI taxonomy): Eukaryota > Metazoa > Chordata > Mammalia > Rodentia > Muridae > Mastomys > Mastomys coucha. The sequence continues at coordinate 3,639,261 of NW_022196900.1, read as the reverse complement.
TACTGGAATAGACACTCCGCAACAACTCTGCTACTGTTTCCCAGTGTTGAGGACTCGAGATATACTCACTATGTGATATGTGACACATCTGTATCACAGCTGTATCCTGTTTCCCCATTATTGAACTCTTTCCTGCTGATTCTTGGGATCATTCTCAGCAGGCTCTCAAGGCAGATGGTAATGAAATCATTGAAAGTCACGTCAGCTTTGCACTATACTATTGTGAGACTAGGGACCTTGGCAGGAGACAAAGGCAGACTCAAGAAGGCTGAGTAAGAAGGGACTTATGGCTGCACCTTCTACAGAGGTGAGGGCAGACAGTCACTGCACATAAATTAGCATAGCTTGAAACTTCAGGCCTTCTCTGCTAGACAAAGTAGACACCAAATGTGCTGCCTGAAAATGTCATCCATTTGAAAGGATTTCACATCTTATCATCCTGAAGGCTAATGGAAGCGGTAGGTAGCCATTTCCTTTTGGTGCCTGTATGTCTTAGAGGCCCACCTGAAAATGAAGACCGTTCATCTCTCCCTAGTTCTTCAACTCTACAGAATGTTTCCATGAAACTTGTGATCAGAGAAAGAAGCAAAACCTAAAAAATGCTAAAGGCTAAGCCACCTTCCTGTGCTTTCCCCCTTGACATCTGAAACATCTAAGGTCTGTCCTCTTACATGTGCATGTTCTGTGTACATCAAGCTAAGGGTGGTTCTGTAGTGTAGACAAAACCCTTAGGTCACACTGTCACTAGGGAACTCCAGTCCCAGTTTCCTACCAAGGCCCTGGGGCAAAGAGCTGTTTGGTTTGACTTGATTTGTTTGGGTTTTGTTTCATTTGGTTTTTGTTTTTTGCTTGTTTGTTTTTATTTAAGTGTGTGTGTGTGTGTGTGTGTGTGTGTGTGTGTGTGTGTGTGTGCAGGTGCTTCAGAAGCCAGAAGAGGGCGTCAGCTCCCCTGGAGTTTAGGTTACAGGTGGTTGTGAGCCTCCCTGTGTGGGAACAGAGAACTGAACCCAGGTCGTCTGCAACAGCAGCATGCACTCTTGACCAGGAAGCCATCTCTCCAGCCCCATTCAGGCTGCTCCTTCCTTCATAGGCAGAAGTCCATGAAACCAAGGACCAAGACAGCAGGACTATAAGTGTCAGGGAGAAGAACTAGACAAAGTCATATCTCTGGCCCTGGGAAGAGATATGACATCCTGAGCTGACTAAAAGATTGTCAGTGGAAAAATATCCACACCAGGCTCTAGAAACCCCAAATCTTAAAAAAAAAAAAACAAAAAAAAAAAAAAACAGGGTCACATGGCAAGAGGCTTTCTGGTAAAGAACAAGCAGATCTTTTAGTCATGTCCCTTAGGAAATCTAGTTTATTATAGAGACCTTAGAAAATAGTATAAGTCCTGCCTACAACATAGATAGGAGCAACGGTCTCTTTAGCCACAGTCTGCTCTCCCCATTGAGCACCTACTGTACTTGGCAATAGGCTCTGCCTATCCACTATTCTCTGTGTCTCCTGTGACTTCCTTCAAGAGAGAGTGCGCGGACCGGGGAGAAGAGAAGGTTTCGAACTGAGATCCTGGTGTCAGGTCCCATCCTGTGAGTCACTGGTGATGTTCTGAGTGACCGTGACACTTGTACATCCTCCCGATGTCCTGGGTCCTCTCTCTCCACACAGAGAGATTACCTATGTACTCATATATACAAGCAACCAATCCCAAGGTTGGGATCCACTTTGAGGATCTACTTTCTACAGTCTTTTCTGGCAAAGTTCACAGTCTCCCTGGAGATTCTGATAGAAAATGAGTGGCATACTGTAAGGATATAGGAGAGTCAAATACTCCCCACTCTCTCCACTCACTACTCAGGGCTTGGACGAACTCTGACTACCATATATGGAAGCCCTTCCCACCTCAGGCTGTTAGGTGCAGTGTTCAGAACATCTTGTAGCTGAAAACTGACAAGAGTCATGGAAACCCCTTCACCTGTAGGCCATTGGTCAGAGGCACAAGCCACAACCCGTGCCTGTGACAGGCATCGGAACCTGGAAGCAATATTTGGGGTCTGAGCTCTACAGCTCTTGGAAAGATGCTGTCTTCAACTGAAAGGCCACAGATGGTGTTGTCAGGGGCAGCAGGAGGCCACAGCTCAACATAGCCTCTTGTGGCCTAAAGAGTTGCTTTCCCCACAGGGGCCTCCACTCAGGCAAAACTGATGTCTGAGTGTACTGCAAGGAATTCAGGATGGCCAAGTGATGCAAAACTGGAGCTTATTAAGTACTTAGGGAAAGGGCAGAAATGGAAAGGGAAGGGGTTCTTTGCATGTGACAAAGGCTTTCTCACTAGGTTGAGCATAACTCTGGAGACTAGAGTCCCTGGCAATCAATAGCCACCAAGGCTTCCAGATCCTTTGTCTCAGAACTCAAAGAACATATTTCATGGGAAACAAATGGCGAGTTTTTAGAAGGGAGTGCTGTCATAGAAGAGGGCTTACGGGGAAGAAAGGAAGTGGCACTCCCATGCAGCAGAAAAGCCACCACTGAGGGCCTTTGTCTAAAGAGTAATAAGACTCTTTGGCAGGCGGATTTCTGAGTTCAAGGCCAGCCTGGTCTACAGAGTGAGTTCCAGGACAGCCAGGGCTACACAAAAACCAAAAAAAAAAAAAAAAAAAAAAAAAAAAAAAAGACTCTACTGAGAGGAGGCATAGGGAAGTGAGTTGGTTGGTTCAGCTAGTCTACCTGGATTGATGGCTGATGACCAGGTACCTCTGCATCCTCCTGGCTGGACTGGGGTTTTGGAGACAACTTCAAAGCCAATGAAATCTCTGATCATGAATAGAATCCAGCCGGCTATACCCATTAGGTAGCTATGTAAAAGGAAAAGAAGGACAATAAGAAACCAGAGTACAAAACAGCACCTAAACCTCTCTGTCATTTCTGGCCCCTGGCTGAGACAGAACTGAGGACATTTCTGCCTTCTGGCCAAGACAGAACTGGTTATGGAGACATGAGGCAGAAGTTACTCATTTTCCAGGTCTCCTGACAAGTTCCTTGCTCATCTTATCATCAGAGTAATAATAGAAAAGAGCAGGACACAACCCAAGGGATTGGGATTTTGAAAGTCATTCTTATGTGTCTCTCCAATGTGTGTGTGTGTGTGTGTGTGTGTGCTGTGTATGCGTGTATTCCTATGTGATCCTGTGTAGTCCTAAATCATATTCTTAAAAAAGATGTAATTTACAACAATGTTCAAAGATTAAGCAAAGTGCCGAACAGTGGTGTCGCACACCTCTAATCCCAGCACTTCGGAGGCAGAGGCAGGTGGATTTCTGAGTCCGAGGCCAGCCTAGTCTACAGAGTGAGTTCCAGGACAGCCAGGGCTACACAGAGAAACCCTGTCTTGAAAAACCAAACCAAAACAAAACAAAGCAAAGCAAAACAAAACAAAACAAAAACTATCTTGCTATTATTTATTTGTGTGTGTGTATGTGTGTGTGTGAGATCCTCTGGAGCTGGAGTTACAGGTTGTTATGATGTGGGTGCTGAGAATCAAACTCAGGTCCTCTTCAAGAATAATACATGCTCTTAACTACCGAGCCATCTCTGCAGTCTCAAGTTTATATTTCAAAAGATGGTTCACAAAGCTGCGTGTGGTTATACACACCAAGTTCAAGGCCAGCCTCATCTACATAGAGTATCCCAGAATAGTGAGGGCTACATAGAGAGACTTTGTCTCAAAAAACTAAAGGTAATAAAGGGATTTTAATAAAACATTCATTTAAGAGGTAGTGAAATCCGGATTTAAAAGCTGCGGTGGCACCACTGGGTCTGACTGTGGTGAGGATCATTGTTTCCCTGGGCATGCAGCAGGTGGTGGCACTGGTTCCCACCTCTGCTGGGTACTACATACTCTGGGCTACATGCTATGCCCAGTACATAGCTGGCACAGGCAGGGTGGTGTATAGGACTAGCTGTGCAGTTGTGTTCTCTGAGCCTCCTCCTCTGTATGCATAAAACAAGGATCACAACACAACAAGCACGTGTCAGAGGATGCCTGGGAACATTATGCAAGGTATGGCTGGCAAAGGGATTGACCCAGAGCACAGAAGACAGTCAGAATGCTATTGTGATTATTATTAATGAATGGAAACTGATAAATGTGAGAACTGTAGGGCCAGCTTCGGGGGTAAAGGCACTCACTGTCAAGCCTGGTGTCTTAGTTAGGGTTTTACTGCTGTGAACAGACACCATGACCAAGGCAACTCATATAAGGACAACATTTAATTGGGGCTGTCTTACAAGTTCAGAGGTTCAGTCCATTATCATTAAGGTAGGAACATGGCAGTGTCCAGCCATATGTGGGCCTGGAAGAGCTGAGAGTTCCACGTCTTGTTCTGAAGGCAGCTAGGATGAATGTATTAAACCATGCCCACAGTGACACACCTACTCCAACAAGGCCACACCTCCCAATAGTGCCACTTCCTGGGCCAAGGATATACGAACCATCACAGCTGGCCACTTGAGTTTGATCCCTAGGATCTCCACAGTGGTAGGAGAGAACCAATGCCCTCAGAATTAACCTCTGACCTCCACTCCTATGCTAAGACATGTGCCCACCTCCTCCCAGGCACACAAAAATTAAGCATAATTTTAAACTATTTTTAAGTCAGGAATGTAAGAATACATTTGCCTTCCCTGGTGAGAAAGAGGAGACAATGGCTTGAGACATGGCTCTCAGAGTGAAGGGCCTGGTATGAAGCATGAGGGTCTGAATTGGGATCCCCAGAACACACCTTAAGAAGTAGGCACACAGTGGCACACATCTGTAATCTTTGTGCTTGGGGAAGCAGAGACAAAGGGGAGCCTGAAGCTCACAGCCGGTCACAACTGGGATTGGCAAGTCAGTGAGCTCCAGGTTCTCTGAGAGACCCTGTCTCCAGAACTAAGGTATAGTCATGGAAGAGGCACCCGATAGCAACCTCTGGCCTCTGCACGGTGTACACACAAACACAGATGTTTCCATCCAACATACACATATGGAGGACCCTGAGTGTGGGTACAGGAGGCTGAGTGGGTACCCCATATACTAGCTGTTCTTTGAAATCTTTTCTTCTGGTCTTTCTCACAAGGATGGGAAATCATTTATCCCTCCCAGATCTGTCAATTCCTTGAAATTTAGGGATTTGTCTCAGAAGGAGCTGGCCAGCCCCTCGCCTTAGAAATCCCCTCTGGGTTCCCAGGACTGAAAGAAGGGAAAGATGGAGGGCGCTGTTCCAGCCCATGCTCCTTCCAGCTGTTCCTCCGACCTAGGCATTGGATTGGAGAAAATGAGCAATGCCTGCAGGTCCAGGTAGTTGATTCACAGGGACCTGAGCTGTGGGCTAGGGGGCCTGGACCCTCTTCTTAGGAACCTCCCCTTCCAGTTCAGCCTGTTCCAAGAGAGGGACTGGCCCCCAGATGGTGACTTGGAAGGCACCGTGATGACAAGGAGAGGCCATCCAGGCTCTCACGCTTGCTCTGAAGGTGCCATGGAGCTGGCTTCAGAACTGGCCTTATCAGAAAGAAGAGAGTAGTGAGGATGGAGAGAAGCCCCCTCGGCTCTAACTCTATCCCAGCTAATGCCACCGTCCAGAGGACAGCGCAAGCCCTCCCTGGAGCTGACAGGACACAAATTCTTTTTCCCCCAGACTGTTGCAGTTCTCAGAGCTAAAGCCAAAGAAAGCAGAGGGTGAAGACTCTGAGTGGGGGGGAGAAGAAAGCCAAGGTCATGTTTTGCCAGAAAAAAAAGGGGGGACAGAGGGGGTGAAGGGGAAGACCCAGAACGGCCCATCGAGAGGGAATTTTTGGACAGAAAGTGAAAGCTCAAGGCATAAATTGGAGCTGGTGGCAGCCTTACACAAGCTCACACGGGCTCACTCGGGCACACACAAGCTCACTTGCTCCGGCACTAAGACATCTGAGTGATTCCCGTCGCTCCCCTGTGAACCTGTCAGAGCCTCGGCCTCTCAGATTCTTGAACACAGTCTCTCAGGCTCACTCACTCTCTGTGGCCTGCCTTAGATCGACCTGCCATGGCACCCCGCATGACCCCACTACTGGCCTTCAGCCTGCTGGTTCTCTGGACCTTCCCAGGTAAGGCTTGGGAGATGACTAAGGTGGAGGCCACAGTGACCTGTGGACGATGTCTAGATCTTGGACTGTTCCAATGGTCATGAAAGACCCTCCAAGTTCAGAGTCAGTGGATCCAGGGGCTCTCTGTGCTTTCTGTGTGCCCGTCAATATGAGTGTGCCTGTCTCCCTAGATTCCAACATGACTCAGGTCTGGCGTACCCTGAGGCTTCTAACTGTTCCCTTCTCTGTGGGTTCCATGTCCTGATACCTCGCTTTCAGGCAACAGAAAGAAGGAACAGTATATCTTCCTTGAGGGAAGGCTATAATTAAGTGGGTGGAGTGTTTGCCTTGCCTGTGTAAAACCCTGGTTTCAATTGCACCACTGGGTTGTGGGGGTTGTTGCTGTGTACTTGCTTCCGTCTGAGAGAACAAGAAACACTGAAGACATGCTTAGTAACTTGTTCCCCGTTTCGGTGTTGCTTTTTCAGGGACTTTGGTTTGGTTTAGTTTGGTCTTTTGAGAAGGGGTCTATCCATGCTGCCCAAGCTAGCCTCAATCTCCTGGGCTCACGTGATCTTGCACCTCAGCTTCCTTCCTGGTAGCTGGGATTCCGGGTATGGCAGCCATCTACTATAGTAGTTCGTAAGCCTGAAGGCATCTATCTCAGCCAAGACTAGCCTCCCCTGTCCCAGCATTCTACTGTTAACTCTCCATTTGCTAAAACACTGTAAAAAAAAACAAAAACAAAACTGAGAAAACCTGGGGAAGGGTGTATAACCAGAGCAGCATTTGGGGTACATAAAGAAATGGTTATTTACTAAACAGCTTAGAAGACTACAATATGTTCAGCGGCCAATAGAGCCACAGTGGCACACAAGGCTGAATATCAGGTCCAGCAATCACACAGAGAGAGAGAGATGCTGTTAAAGCCACTTAGGGCTGTGGCCTTCCTTCCTCATGGTCTCTGTGTCTTCTCCCCATCTTTCTCCTCTCTCAGCCCCAGCTCTGGGGGGTGCTAATGATGCAGAAGACTGCTGCCTGTCTGTGACCCAGCGTCCCATCCCTGGGAACATCGTGAAAGCCTTCCGCTACCTTCTTATCCAAGATGGCTGTAGGGTGCCTGCTGTTGTGTGAGTTGCTCGTGGGAGGAATGTCTGGCCCCATCCCCCCCATGAGTCCTTGCTGATACCACCAAGGCTTTAACCCTGGACTCATGGCCAAGCACGCTTTTCATGGAAGCCCATGAAACAGGTCCCTATAGATAGTCTCCAACCCTCTGCTCCTTACTCTAGAGCCTTCTAGGAAACTGGGTTCCAGGGCTTTCATTCTCTCTGACCTCTGGCTACAGGTTCACCACATTAAGGGGCTACCAGCTCTGCGCACCCCCAGACCAGCCCTGGGTAGAACGCATCATCCGAAGACTGAAGAAGTCTTCTGCCAAGGCAAGCCTAACCCTCCTCAGCCCTGCCTCCACCCTCTCTCCAAACCCCTGAGATTCCAACCCATGACCCTGCCTCTCCTCCCTCCCCTTAGAACAAAGACAACAGCACCAGAAGGAGCCCTGTGTCTTGAGTAAAGAGATGTGAATCACTCTGGCCCAGGAAACCAAGGACCAGAAGGGAGGACCAGGCCTCCTGATGCTCTGACCCAGACTTAACCCAGCCAAGTCTGTGCCTAGAGAGTCGATGTGAATGTGAGTGTGGACAAGAGAGTTTGTGTGGCTAGACCACGGCCTCTCCATGGCTGCTAGACTGCAGTGCTTCCAATAAAGCCGCCTGGTACTGTGGATCTGTCTGTCGGCTGTCTGTTCTCTCTCACCCCAGGAGGACAGGAATAGGACAAGAAGGAGGTGGGATGGCAAGATATATTTCCACCCTGAGTTCTGAACAATCTGTTCCCCAGCCTCCACCTGACACCCTGATGCTCCCAGAACCAGCCCCACAATGCAGGACCTGGCCCAGGTCTCTCATGCTCCTCACACTCTATCCAGCCACATAAAGCTTGCATCGGTTTGCAAAGTTCACAAGAAAACTCAGACCTTTCTGTCTTTGCCACCTAGCCAGGAATTTAAGCATCCAGGTTTCTCGGGGATGAGGAGTAGGGGAACTTCAGTGAGGATAAGAGGGTGGGCGGAAAGCATGGCTCCACTCTCTAGGAGAAGTTCTCAGTTCCCCCTCATCCCCAGGTTGCTCCCTCTAACGCTCTTCTCCATCCTCTGCCCTATTGGCTTCCTTTCTGGGTCTGGATGTTTCCTCCTCCAGGAATCATCCCTGACTCACACTGGGTTAGGTAGCTTTGCTTCCTCCCAGATTCCCATGGCTCTGCACCTTTTCCTCTCCTACACACCACCCACCTACAACACACACACACACACACACACACACACACACACACACACATACGCACACACACCATTCATTACAGTAACCTATTTTTTGCTAGTTTGTCCTTCTCCCTGGACAAGGGTCATATCTGTGTTGGTAATTTCCAGCAGATCACCTGGCATAAGATAGGGAGTCAATAGATATCTGCTTAGAGAATGAACAGATGTGTGAGAAGGATCAGCAGCCGTGGGGACAGTGCCATCTTCTATTCTGTCCATCCTAAGTCCATTCTAGACCAGTTTTCCATCTCAGATAGTCTGAGCAGGGTCCAGCCCCATCAGAACAATCCTAGCCCCAGACCTAATAAGACACTGACTGGGAGTCAGGGATCAGGGAAGGAAGACGAGCCCAACTGGGTGGAAGAAAGACCAGCGAGGGAGGGAGGCTTGCACGATTCACCGTGGAAATGCCATTAGTTCACATAGGCTCTAGGACGACAGGCAACACCGAGTCTTAGAGAATGAGCCACCTGGGTTTGGAAGACAAAACCCTGTGGCTCTTGGGACACAGCAATGCTCTATGCTTAGGAAAAAAGCTTCCTGGGTGTGACCTCCGAGGGCCTGTGTGGTGGGAGAGGCAAGTCTGAGCTGCTAAGGTCAGATAGAAGGTCAGAGTCTCTTTCCCTTGTCTGGGAAGAGAAGCCATCATTTTATCCGATCTACATCAGCCAGTAACCAAGCCTGGCCTGTCTGGGCAAGCTTTAGAAGGAAGTTGTAGGGGACTGTGCTCCCCCATCCCTCTCCAGGTCTCAGGCCTCCCTATCTTTGCTGTCCCAGACAGGTGTTCAAACATCCAGGTGTCCAAGAGCTCAAGTGTCAGTGGGAGAGGTAGCAGGAGGGAGTCACAGTGGGATGAAGAGGAGGGGCGGAGAGCCTAGAGCTACGGGAAGCGTGGTGCCCTCTTCCTCTTCTCCCACAGACAGGTGTTCAAAACCTCAGGTATCTCAAGTCTCAGAGTCACAAAGGATGGGATGGATGAGGGTAGTTTCCCAGAACAGTTGCTATGGCTAGAAAATTGTTTCCACCGCTTGTGGGAAATTACCCACCATTCATGCATCCACACATGCACTTACCCGGCTGACCTCTATCCATCCACCACCCCCATACCCAATTCCCCAGTACCAATCCATTAATCCCTCTGTAAAGTCACCCAGCCATGGACAGCTCTACCTCCCACAGACAAAAGATTAAGACATACGGGGCGGGAGATGTTGCCTCAGATCTTGCTCAGGTCTCAGGGGAACCGAGAAGTCAGCTTGCTTTCAAAGCAGACATAAATCCTCCCTCTGGTGCCTCCAGCCTCAGAGAAATAAAAAGAATAGAAGAGGCAAGCATGAGAGCCCTGCCCAAGGTGCTACCAGGACAGAGGCCCTGGAACATTATTATCCCCATGACAAGTCTTAGTCCCAGTATCTGGACCTGTGTCACAACCCAGTCTCCACCCTATCACTGTGTGACTCTGGCCAAGTTCCTTCAACATTCTCCAGCCCAGGATTTCTGTGCCATGTGTCTGATAGCAGGAAAGGGGCGACTTTTGAGTACTTCCAAAGACGTAACTCCTGGATCTTCAGATCTCAGACTAAGCCTCCAGCTTTGTCCAGGCTCCCCCCAACATCTAATATATCCAGAGATGCTCCTGCTTCTTAGCTCCGCAGGGGCCACCCTCCGGAAACTAAGGGGAGGCTAATGCTAAGGAAGAAAGAAAATCTAGGAGCCAATGGCATGCCTTATCTCATGTAGTCTCCTGCTTGACCAAGGAAGCCTAGGAAATTAGAAGTGCAGGGAGTGAACACCCCATTAGAAACATGTATACCCTCCTCTTGCTTCCATCTTAGTGTCTTCTAACTCCTACACCCGAGCTGTAATGACCTCCCCCCTCAGCTCTGGGTCTTACTCTCTTACCTCTCTAGCAATAGGGGTAGGGATGCCTCCTCCTGCCCAGACACTCTCAGCACAGTGGGTCCATCTGTCTCCAGTCTCTCTAGAACTCACTGACACGGATTACATCTTCATTTATCCGAAGTTCTGCTTGCCTGTCTCTGGCAAAGGCAAACATACTAGTTCTCTGACAGATAGCACAGACTCCTAGCTCCTCAAACAGGCTAGGAAGCTTGTTGTACACCTCTACCTGGGCACATGGCATCTACTACACAGGGTATGACATGGGTTGATATCTACTGCCCTAAAGACTCATGGTCCCTGAAGGCCCATGGTCCCTAAAGCTAATATTTCCTGCTATCCCTGCTCAGAGAGCTCCAGCCTTTCAGACAAAATTTTTTGCCATTAACATCTGCTGAGAATTCCCAGGGGGAAGAGATTGGGCCTTATCCACTTCCACTGCCAACATTGCTTTGCATGGCTGGCACAGAATATGCTCCAACATGTAGTTAAGGAAAAAAAATACAAACAAATTGAGAATAGTCCTTTCCCAATGCATGTGCACACACACACACACACACACACACAGAGAGAGAGAGAGAGAGAGAGAGAGAGAGAGAGAGAGAGAGAGAGAGAGAGAGAGAGAGAGAGAACACAGCACACAGAACATAGAGCACACATCCAGTTCTCAAGGCAGTCAGGACTGCCTCTGTTGTGGAATTGAGTGTTTGGCTAGAGTCAAGTCCATAAGGTTTTGATAATCTGATTTCAACTTCTCGGCAAGCCCCCACCCCATGCCACCCCCTTCTACCCTCCGGGAAATTCAGAATCAGCAGAAAAACTTGGAAATGGTCTCATAAAGGAGCAAACTTTCCAACTGGGGAGTTTCCTCCAAAAACAGGCATTCCTCTAGACACCAACCTTCCTAGATGCTCTCTTGCCCAGACTTAGTCTATGTTGGTGAACATGGCTCTGTAGTAATAGCTAATTCTCTATGGGAGCTTTCTAGGGGCTGGGCACTGCTGTAAGCACTATGACCAATCTCATGCTGTAGGTGGGAAAAGTGATGCACAGAAGGGAGGTAAGTTGCCCAAGCTAGACAGCTAGGAGAATGTCAGAGCTAGGGTTCCAGCAGGGCCATGTGGTTCCACAATGCTACAACACACACCGCCTTTCTGAATTGGCTCATCCCCGAGACAAAAGCAGGACAGGACCAGATCTGAAGGTACAAGCACTACTTTCACATGGTGAGCATGTAGCAGTCTAGACCTTCATCTGGGTTATATCACTGTACCCTCAAATAACCCATGAGGTAGGTATCATTCCTGTCATTTTACATATAAGGAAACTGTGGAACAGGCAAGAGGCATGACCTCTCAAGTCCACAAAAGCAGGAAGCAGCAGGCCGAGACCGAAGCCCATGTGGGCTTGTTCAGTAGTACTTGAACTGAGGGCCAGAGGGTTGTAACTGATGTCTAGCTGGGGTGGAAAGACTTGGCTTTGCTAGGAAGACCTGAAGTGGGGAAAACAAGAAGTGAGCCTGGGAGACCCAGGCAGTGCTTAAACTCGGAAACAGAAATGGCCCCTGGAGAGCGTCCAGCCTCTTGACACTCTCCAGCCGAAGGGCAGTGAGACTCTCCAGAGCTTCAGTGAGGAAATCTGCTCAGGCTTCAGCTTTCCTAAGGTCAGCGCAATGGAATGTGCGACTAAAATGCGGTGCATGCCCTCTCCTCATTCCCATTCCCAAAGCCAGGACCTAGTTGAGGCTAAAGGGAGAGAAAAATGGAAGAGCAGGATTGGGGATCCAGAGGACTAGAGGTGCAGTGTGTGTGGTTTCTAGAAAGGAGCGGCAGCCCACTGGTGGGACAGGGGACTAAGCACCTCTGTGCTAACCTGCCAGGACCTGGTCTGACTGGTCCTACAAGGACCATTTCTACTTCCCGAAGGGTTTCAAGTGGGCAGGCAGAGGGCAGGATGTAGGAACTGCCTCTGAGGACCAGGGAGACCTTACCCTGTTTCTGTGCCTAGGACCTTGGACTCTTTCCTTTGGCTCCAGTGGGAAGAAAGCATGAGCCATCCTGGCTCCAAACCTGGTATCAATGGGAAATCTTTAAAACCAGATGCAGTGATGTTAGAGTTCTAGGTCATTAGACCCCCAGTGCTTTGGATCTCAGACTCTCCATACCAGGAAGGCTTCATGGAGAGCCCCTTGCTTTTAGAAGGCAAATGAATGTATCATTAGGACTCTTACATGCAAGCCACTGATGCTCACTGACAGAAGTGGTGATGGGGAGGCCCTGGGAAGATGCAGAAACCAGCAAGATGAGGGAGCACGGGAGGACCACTCTCCAGTCATGCAATATAGCTAGGGCAAATACAGACAGTTCTCTGGGATAGCATGGTGCCTTGACACTTCTCCAGTCATAGTTTTAGACAAAAGATAGAGTCCCCAGAGTGAACATGGATGCCCACTCACATCCCATTTGTCTTATTCTTGATCTACATTCAAAGAACTAAAATCCAGTGAATTCTGTGCCTGCTGGAAGGAGTTCCAGGACTATCCACGTGAGCCTCTTCAGTTCTTCCTGGGATGGACCAGGTCACTGATGCTATATTAGGTCCAGAGGGAGGCCAAGAGGTAGCTGTATGTAAGGAATATGGAGATTATACTTAAGTATGGGACTGGGATGTTTGCCCTCAGGATTATGAGGCCCTCTAACAGAATGATAGGAATTCGAGTAGAAAGAGGAAAGGAACGAGGCTGGGGTGGGAACTGGCCCTTCCCTTCTCCTCTAAATGGTTTGAGTATGGTTTCCTATGAAACTTGTGTAGAAATGTAACCCTCGTGAACAGATGGGGAGGCAGAAACAACCATGCTACAGTGCTGAGGTGAGGTCCTTGTGAAGTGATTAGGGTTGGGTAAGGTCATCAAGGTTAAGTGCCATGATTGAATTCCAGTGACTTTGTAAGAGGTAGAGAGACCAGAGGGATCTGTGTCTGTTGCTATGTGATACCTTGCTATCACCACAGGACTCCTGTAGTAAGAAAACCATCACCAGATGTGCCTTCAACAAGAACCTTAAGTCACATAGTACTACCAGAGGACCCAGCTATACCACTCCTGGGCATATACCCAGAAGATGCTCCAACATGTTATAAGGACACATACTCCATCATGTTCATAGCAGCCTTACTTAAAATAGCCAGAAGCTGGAAACAACCCAGATGTTCCTCAGCAGAAGAATGGATACAGAAATTGTGGTATATCTACACAATGGAGCACTACTCAGCTATTAAAAACAATGAATTTATGAAATTCTTAGGGAAATGGATGGATCTGGAGAATATCATCCTGAGTGAGGTAACCCAATCACAAAAGAACACACATGGTATGCACTCTCTGATAAGTGGTTATTAGCCCAGAAGTTCAGAATACAGGAAGAACAACCCACAAACCACAAGAAACTCAAGAAGAAGGAAGACCAAAATGTGGACATTTCATTCCTTCTTAAAGGGGGGAACAAAATATTCACGGAAAGAGTTGCAGAGACTAACTATAGAGCAGAGACTGAAGGAAGGACAAGCCAGTCTAATATAACTATCTCCTGAGAGGCTCTGACAGTACCTGACTAACACAGATGTAGAGGCTCACAGCCATCCATTGAACTGAGTACAGGGTCCCCAATGAAGGAGTTAGAAAAAGGACCAAAGGAGCTGAAGGGTTTGCAGCCCCTTAGGACGAACAACAATATGAACTAACTAGTACCCTCAGAGCTCCCAGGGACTCAACCACCAACCAAGGACTATACATGGTGGGACTGATTGTTCTGGCAAAATGTGTATAGTAGAGGATTGCAAAGTTGATCATCATTGAGAGGAGAGGCCCTTGGCCCTGTGAAGGTTCTGTGCCACAGTGTAGGGGAATGCCAGGGCCAATAAGTGGGAGAGGGTGGGGTGGCAAGCATGGGGAGGGGGGAGGCAACAGGGGTTTGTTTTTGTTGGTTTTGTTTGTTTGTTTGTTTGTTTTTTGGAGGGGAACTGGGAAAGGAGAAATCATATGACATGTAAATAAAGAAAATATCTAATAAAAAAATAGAAAAAAAAGAATTACAAGGGGAAAAAAAAAAGAACCTTAAGTCACACAAAAAGTCCTTTCTTCATAATTTAACCAGTGTGTGACAGTGTCCAAGATGCAAAGAGCCCAGATTCAGATTTGGCCTTCAGGTTGTTCTGAAAGCATAGTTTTCAATCTAGGAAGTCACTCCATTAGTCAGTGTGTTGTTTTTAAATAGACGGACCAGAGCAATAGCTCAGAGGTAGCACACGTACTTAACTTATCCCCAGAGATAGGTAGATGACAGATTAGATAGATGATAGATAGATAGATAGATAGATAGATAGATAGATAGATAGATAGATAGATGATAGATAGTTGATGGATGGATAGATAGGTAGGTAGATAGATAGATAATAGACAGTTGATGGATGGATAGATAGACAGTTGATGGATGGATGGATAGATAGACAGACAGACAGATCCTCCACTCATATAGATAGCCAGCCTCCCATCTGTCACCTCTGTGATAACAGCTTCGGTTGCCCTGTAAGCTGGACATTTTTTCTGTCACCACTTCTACCACTTCCAAATAGACCCTCTGATAACCCTACGCCTCTTCACTGGGTCTAGCTTCCAATCCTGGGCCTTGAAAAGTACTTCTGATTAGCAAAGCCTATGTCTGTGTCTCTGCTGCAGAAGGAACTGGAGAAAAGAGTGCATGGCCTTTGGATTCTATGGTGCAAAACAAGCTGTAGCAGTAACCAAGGCTAACAAAGCAGGACATTCCTCAAACATCAAAAGGGTGAAGTCTGTGGGCAGTGAGCCGGAGTAATGCCTCAACAGTCGGCTATCCAACAAGGGTACATATCCCTATCTTCCCCATCCCTTGACTTATGTTAACTTTTTAACATAGTATCACCTTTGCTTGCACAACCCAAAACTACCTTCCCCAAGACAGACAACTCAAAACATTAGCAACTAGCACATCTGTTAAGCTCGGGTTATCATTAAAACACACACACACACACACACAACATAGACAAGGCAACTTAAACAATAGAAATTAATTTTTTCACAATACTAGAGTCTGAAAATCCAATATCTGGGTACTATTATGGTCAGTTTCTGGTGAGGGCTCTTTCTTGGCACCTTTTTCATTCGTGTGTGTGTGTGTGTGTGTGTGTGTGTGTGTGTTCAAGAAAGAGAGAGAATGCTTTCTTATAGCGCCACACTCCCACTGTATTAAGGCTCCCATATTTTATGATTTCATTTAACTCTTTTTGTCTTTGAGACAGGGTCTCATTTGCCCAGGATCACCCCAAACTCACAATATAGCTGAGGATAGCCTTGAATTCCTAATCCTCCTGTCTCCACCTCTTAAATGGAGGTGCTTAAAACCCTGTCTTTAGATATGGTTATGGGCTGGAGAGATGGCTCAGCGGTTAAGAGCACTGACTACTCTGCCAGAGGTCCTGTGTTCAATTCCCAGCAACCACATGGTGGCTCACAACCTTCTGTAATGGGATCTGATGGTCTCTTCTGGAGTGTCTGAAGACAGCTACAGTGTACTCATATACATATAAATTAAATATACATATACATTAAATATATATTTAAATATGGTTGCACTTCGAATAAGACTCCATCATGTGAATTCAGGTAAACATAATTCACTCTACAATATCCAACTCCAAGATCTCAGGGTGTCATTCCCTCCCTCTCTTGCTTTCTTGTGATCTTATCTCTCTGTTTTGTAACCACCAACCTGCCTCTGATTGGCAGGATAGATTGAGTTACGCTGTGCTCACAAGTGACACCCAAATCTGAGCACTTTAACACAACAAACAAAATTCTGTTCCCACACAAACACTGAGCCGCTCTGGGTCCAGGCAAGCACTTAGCACATCTGTGCTCCATGTGGCGCTTCACATTCCAAGCTGCTTTGATCTCGCACACACATCCCCCCCCCCAACGCCCCCCATCTCAACACACATCCCGTGATCAGTCAAGGAAGGCGAGGACGTTGGCAAGGGAGAACACGTTCTCAAATGTTTTTGATCACAGGTGACATGTGTCACTTCTGTTCATGTTTGTTTTAGCAGAAGCGGTTCACATGACCTCAAGAGCAGAACTCCCGGGGAAAAGAACTAAATCTGAATCTTGGTGGGAGGAATAACTGCGTCACAATAAGCTACAGTCAAGAGTGGGAACAAAGGAGGGTGAAAGAGAAGGGGAAGCCAGCCAGCACAGACAGAGGGGAAAACAATACCAAAAGCTACAGTCAGGCAGATGAGGTGACACACACCTTTCATCCCAGCATGCACGAGGAAGGAGCAGGCAGATACCTGAGAATTCAGGGACAGACTGATCTACATAGTATATTCCAGGCCAGCCAGAACTATATGCTGAGGCCCTGTCTCTTTAAAAACCAAAAGCTATCTATAGTCATGAGTTCATAGTTGGTCCTAGGGTTTAGTTGGTGTTTGTTATACTCTTTCTTCTGTTAACCTTTTATTGTGTGGCAGTTGGCACAGACACTTCGAGCTCTTCTGAGTTCAAGGGCCAAGAGAGGGGTACTGTCACCAATTCACTATTACCATTAGAATAAAGTGTTTTGTGGAGCCTCTCTTTGAGGAGACTTTTAAGCTATTGCCTAAAGTAAATTGGCAGGTGTGTGTGTGTGTGTGTGTGTGTGTGTGTGTGTGAGAGAGAGAGAGAGAGAGAGAGAGAGAGAGAGAGAGAGAGAGAGAGAGAGAGAGAGAGAGAGAGAGAGAGAGAGAGAAATAAATGGTGTGGCTGAGGTCTAGCAGACCAGGACGGGAGGTTATAAAATGAGGTGGGCCTAGGAGGCCGGAGGCACGTGATCCATGGCTTTACAGGCTATGGGAAGGAAGGGGGATTTGATTTTAAGTACTATGAAAGATTTCAGCCAAGGAGTAACGTGATCACATTTAAAGTTTTAAAAGACCCTTTTGGTGGCCTGGAAAATGGATAATATAGAAACTAGTGAAGAAGTCAGAGTCCTAACCCAGGAGCGAGCTGTTGGAAAACAAGTTCTAGACATAGGTGTGAAACGGAGCAACAGATTGAGTGGGGAGGTGCTATTTATGAAGCATAAAGGAAAAGGAAAAGCCAGGATGGCAGCGAGCTTCAGGCCGGAGCCCTTGGAAGGATGGCGGTGACATTCTCAGAGATGGGTGGTTGGGGGAGGAGACAAGCTGGGAGGGAAGTGTTGTAAATCTAGACGTCGGTTTTGGAATTAGACTTCTGTCAGAATGCCCAAGAAGAAAACCCAAATAGGCAGTTGGCTCCACAACCTGGAAGCCAGAAGTGGATCTCTATTTTCCCCGGTTCATCCATCTGTTACTTCCTCTGCAGTTGGCTGAAGTCGTGGGTTTCTTACTCTTGCCTCCAGGGTCTGCGCAGCCTCTCCCGCCCCTGTACTGCCTCCAGCAGTCCCCTCCCTCCTGCCCCCTCCCCCCGCCGCCCTTTGCTGGACAGTTGCAGCACTGAACCTATTGCTCCTTTAAAAGCCCAGTAGTCCAGGCACTTGCTTTTTAGCCTAGCATCCAGGGCTGCACACTGGCGTTGGTTCCCCTGGCTTCACCCTCAGGAATGTGACCAGAAATAGCTCCCTCAGCCCCCTTCTCCCGCAGCTTCTCTCTCTCCACCGCCTCTCCCGCTACTTATCCACGTTGAGATAACTACAATTCCTTTATGTCTGAGTCTTGGTGCTTGCTGTTCAACCTCCCTAGACTTGTCTTCCCGGCGCCCCACTCATTTTCAAAGCTCCCTGAACCACACGCTCCCCCTGCTTCTCTCTAGTCCTCCAGATCAACACCTTGCTAGCTGCACAGGTTATTTCTGCTTTGTTCCCAGGAGCCCCAGTTTCCTGAATTTCTCCCAGAGGAGCTCAGTCGGGGCTCTGAGTAGCTTAGATAACAAGTGTTGAAGGAGCAGAAATTAAGAAACAAACTCTGGCCACACTACTTCAGGTTCCAGAGGGATGGAGACAGGGAAGGGGGGCTGTGCTGTTGCTCAAGACTCCCTGATCCTGGTGTCCCAGCAGTCCTGGCGCCCTAGCACTGTTCCACCCACTCAGGGCCCACAGGGCCAAGCTCTACCCCTGGGCCTGCTCCAAGACCCTCTGGACATGATCAGATTTGGAGAAGCACGGGAAGTGAAATGGACCCCTCCCCAGGGGACTTTCAGAAGCTGAGTCACTTGCTGTCCTGATAGGTTCTTTCTGGGATATTATATCCTCGTTCAGCCAGAGCCCAATGCTCCTCGAGCCAGGAGCTTCACACCTCATTTAGCCTACTCTCTGAACTCCCTCTGCAGGCCTCAAAATTGAGATCTTAGGCCAGCCCTGTGTCCTCCTTTTCATGGGCATAGAATGTACCCTGCAGGTCCCATGAAGCTGAGTTCCACAAAAGAACGAATTGAAAAAGAGCATCCTTGGATTTTATCTCAAGGGACACAAGCAGGGAACGGAAAAACAAATACCAGCTTTTCTCATTCAGCTAAGAAAACTGTAATCGTGTAGAAGTGCGGAATAGCACATATCTATAATACCAGCACTTGGGAGCTGAGGCAGGAAAATTGTAACTTTGAGGCTACCCTGCGCTACATAATAAGTAGCAGACCAGCTTGGCTACAGAGTGAGACATTTATCTAAAAAACAAAAAACATCAAAAAAAATTCTTGGGCTGGAGCGATGGTTCAGAGGTTAAGAGCACTGGCTGTTCTTCCAGAGGTACTGAGTTCAATTCCCAGCAACCATATGGTAGCTCATGAGCATCTATAATGAGATCTGGTGCCCCCTTCTGGCCTTCGTACATACATACATGCAGGCAGAATGATGTATAATAATAATACATAATAATAATACATAATAAAATCCTTGCAGTGTTGGTCACTAGGGATGGGGAAAGGAGAATGAGAGGAAATTAAGGTTATTTAGGGACCAGGAAGGGTGCTAGGAAGAGAGCCTCACAGAGAAGTGGGGGTGGACATGATCAAGGCACATTTGTGTACACGTGTGAAAGATTAATTATTGTGAACTCTATCACATTCATTGAAGTTGTAGTAAACTAAACATAGAAAAGCAAAGCCCCATGAGGTGGTGCACAGCTGTGATCTCCACACTGAGGAGAATAAGGCGGGAAGCTTCTAAGTAAGGAGAGCTAGAACTATTAGGAACTGCTCAGGACTACATAATGAGCTCCAGGTTAGCAAAACCCTGAGCGAGGAGAGGGAGAGAGAGAGAGAGAGAGAGAGAGAGAGAGAGAGACAGAGAGACAGAGAGACAGAGAGACAGAGAGACAGAGAGACAGAGACAGAGAGACAGAGAGACAGAGAGAGACAGAGAGAGAGAGACAGAGAGACAGAGAGAGAGAGACAGAGAGACAGAGAGAGACAGAGAGAGGGAGAGAGAGAGGGAGAGGGAGAGAGAGAGAGAGGGAGAGGGAGAGAGAGAGAGAGAGAGAGGGAGAGAGAGAGACAGATCCCCACACAAATATACAAGTATCGACACCTTCAAAGCACCCTAATATGTTCCATACATATGTAAGTACATATTCACAATATATATACACGCATATACTGTATATATGTACTTAAATATATATGTATACATTCAAGATGTATAAATGTAGAGTCACAATACAGATTTACACAGACATGCACATCATTGCTCACACAGTCACATGAGGACAATTTTCTTTTCCTATAAGGAGTATTTGGAGAAATACTTTGAGACTCCACTTGGAAGGTCCAGTGGTATACTGCCTTACTAAACCGCGGAGTCTGATGGAGACTGGTGGCTGGAAAGCCCTTTGTTTTGCTCAATACTTGCTTGGTTTTAGGTTTGGGACAGTTCAGTTCGAAATAGGTGCCTTAGAGGTTAAAAGCATTTACTCTTGCAGAGGATCCTGGTTTGTGTCCCAGCCTCTACATGGTGGCTCACAACCATCTGTAAGTCCAGTTCTTGGGGTCCTGACACCCTTTTTCTGTCCTCCATGGGTACGGCGTGCATGAGGTACACTTATATACATGAAATAAGACACTCATACACATAAAATAAAAATAAATTATTTCTAAAAAAAAAGATTGGGGTAGAGGATTATTTTGCTCTGGTTATTGTTGTTGTCTTTATTGTTTGGGTTCTGAGACAGGATCTCACATAGGCCAGACAAACCTGGAACTCACTATGTATTTGAGAATGAAACTAAGCCCATGATTCTCCTGCTTCTCCACCTCCCAAGTACATGGTGCTACAAGCTACCATGCCTGACTTGTGTGGTGGTGGGAACCAAAACCAGGACTTCGTGCGTCCTAGGCAAGCACTGGAGTAGTAATATTTAAAGTGACAGACATGAGTCAAGGGCCCAGTGATAGACAGTTCCAAGCACTCAGGAAGCAGAGGCAGGAGGATCAAAAGGTTGTCTTCAGAACTGGAGAGCCAGCTCTGTGGTTAAGAGCACGTACCGCTCTTGCAGAGGATCTGAGTTCAATTTTAGCATCCAGGTCAAGTGACTCACAACTGCCTGTAACTATACCTCCAGGGGATCTGATATAGTATCTGGGCCACAAACACACACACACACACACACATCACCAATTTTTTAAAAGTAAATCTTAGAAAGGAACAAGATGGAATTCAACCGTGATTGAATCCAAGTGAGCCAGGCAAACATAGGAAGTAATGTAATAAGCTGGGGCTCTATTTGAATTATTCATAGCCCTCTCCCCTTGTAACAATGCACTTGGCAGCTTAGCTCCTTTACCTGTGTGTGCTGCACACATATAGTCAAACAATGCACTTAGCAACTGCAGAACACCCTCAGAGCTCCACCGGCACACCTCCCTCTCGGTAACAATCAAATTTAGGCGGTTTCTATTCACTCAACTGTATCCCCAGTGTATCCAGTTTAAAGACAGAAAGGCTGATCTAGTCTGAATCAGTTTAGGGAGTATGTGGAATAAGTCAAACCTTATTTTCAAGTAAACTCTGAGGGAGAATGCCCTATTTGCCATCTTCTTCCTGTGTGCAATGGGATGTGCACATGATTAAAGTTGGGGCATTATGGAAAGGGTATATGTATAGAAGGGAAATGATTATATAGCCTAATTGATCAGTAACAACAGAAAACCACCCCACTGCACTGCTTGTGACCAAACTCCTCCTCTTTAACCCCATAAAAAGAAGCCACAGATAAGAATTGAGGCCCTTCAAGAACACCAAGCTACTCAGTCCTAACAGTCCCTGGCTCCTTTGCCTACTCGTGGGACCCTTTTCCTCCTGCTGGGTTGCCTTGTCCTGCCTTGATGGGAGGTATGGACCGGGTCTTATTGTAGCTTGTTATGTCTTGTTTGCTGGATGTCTCTGGGAGGTCTGCTCTTTCCTGAGGAAAGACAGAGCAGGGTGAATCTGGGGAAGATGGGGGGAGATGAGGGGAGAGACTGGATGAAAGGAGGGAGGGGAAAGTGTGTCCAGGATGCAATAATGAGAGAAAAAATTTGGGCGCTTGTGGATCTTCACTCATGTAGCTGGCTGCCCTCTTACAGTGTATTTGGATCTTGTCTACCACTTTGTTCTGAATACTTGCTACTTGTACAAATCTGGGTGAGTGCCCACTTTCACTTCTTTGAATAATGAAGCCAAGGACCTGGAAGGACCTGGCCCAGACCCTGACCACCAGCAATATAAGGATTCAAATGTTCTCACCTCTGCATCCTACTGCCATCACTCACGTAATGCCTTCTGTGTATGAGGTCTTATTCTTAACGTAGGACGTTCTCGTCATGTACTGATCTCCTAGTAGCCGCAAACATGGCCACTAGACACCTGAGGTCTAAGGGGTTGCTTCAGATTTATGTTTAATATTATTTTAATTGTGTGTACAGGGGGTTGTGGACACATGAGTTCTGATGCCCTCAGAGGTCAGAGGCGATAGGTCACTTAGAGCTGGAGCTGCAGCTGCAGCTGCAGGCAGTTGTGAGCTACTCAGACATGGTTGCTGAGAACCAAACTCAGGTTCTCTATAAAAGCAGGACACTAGAATCATCTCTCTAGCTCCCCTACTTGTTATTTCTCTTTATTTTTGAGCCTTCCATACAGGCATACAATTAAATATGATCATATCTACCCCTATTCCTTCTTCCAACCTCCCCATATCCTTCTAACACATCTCCCTCCTAACTTCTTCCCTCCTTCCTTCCCTTCTTCCTTCCTTTCTTCCTTCCTTTCTTTCTTTCTCTCTTTCTTCCTTTCTTTCTTCCTTCCTTCTTCCTTCCTTTCTTTATCTTTCTTTCTTCCTTCCTTCCTCTCTTCCTTCCTTCCTTTCTCTTTCTTCCTTCCTTTCTTCCTTTCACTCTTCCTTTTTCCCTTTCTTTCTGATAACCCACTAGTCCGGTTAGTGCTGCCCATATGTACATGGGTGTGGAGCATCTACCGGAGCATGAGAAACCAGCCAGTAGCCACATCCTCCAAAAAGAATGATCTCTATCCCACATCCTGCCCTCACAGCCATCAACTGCCCAGCTCCTCAGTAAGGGGTGGACCTAGGGATCATCTTCCCCATCTAGGACAGAGTTTTGGCTAGCTGATCTTGTGTAGGTCTGACGTAGGTAACCGTAGCTTCTGTGCATTCGTGAGTAGGTTAGACATGTCACTCAAGGTCAGAAAAATGCATCTCACAGCATACCTCCCCCTCCTCCAACTCTCGTATGCTTTCCACTCCTCATCTGAGCCTTAGCTGGGAGAAAAGGATTAAGACAGATGTCCTGTTTATAACTCAATAGCCAGTCTCTCTATTTCCAGTCTAAATTCTCACGGTAACCGATCTAGCATCCAAACATCAAACCCCATGAGAAGCTCTAGTTAGTTGTGCTTGTATTAAATGCTCGGGCCTTTAACCTATCACACCGTCCAGGGACTGCCATACTGGGATCACAGCAGTGTTGGTTGATAGCCCCCACCACCACCACCACTACCATAGAAAGTGGCAAACTCTTATAATCCTGCACTGGAGAAACCGAGGCATAACGAGTGCCATAAGTCCATAGCCAGTCTGGAACACATAGCAAAACCTTGTCTCAAAAATAATAAATCAGAACCAGGCATAGTGGCACAGGTCTTTAATCCCAGCACTTGAAAGGCAAAGGCAGGAAAATCTCTGTGAGTTCAAAGCCAGCCTGGTCTTCGTGGCAAGTTCCAGGACAGCCAGGGCTACACAGTCAGTCCCTGTCTTTAATAATAATAATAATAATAATAATAATAATAATGATAATAATGTAGTAATAGTAAAAATAAATAGAAAGGAAAGTGGACTGTATGAACAGAAACAGCCCTCAAGAAGTCAACTTCATAGATCTATCATGAGACAACTTAAAATATTTAGTATGGCACCTGGTATTTAAGGATCAACAAATATTAATGTCATAACTGATCACCTTTAGAAAGGTGAAAGAAATAATAGAGAGGAAAGAATGATGGATATAGACATAAGTAGGTGGTCAGTGAGAAAGAGTCTGAAAAATGCAGATCACGGGGCTGGAGAGATGGCTCAGCGGTTAAGAGCACTGACTGCTCTTCCAAAGGTCCTGAGTTCAAATCCCAGCAACCACATGGTGGCTCACAACCATCTGTAACGAGATGATGCCCTCTTCTGGAGTGTCTGAGAACAGCTATAGTATACTGACATATAATAAATAAATCTTTAAAAAAAAAAAAGAAAAATGCAGATCACAGTTAAGACCATCAGATTATATTTTCCAAGGCTGAGAAATAAGAAACAGCTTAGTATCCCAGAGTAGGCCTTGTGTTCCACAGTAGGCCTGACATCTCACAGTAGGCCTAGTGTCCCACAGTAGGCCTGTCATCTCACAGTAGTTTTCCTAAGAGATCCCTGCTCTGAGCTTTCTCGAGTCTTGTTCTCCACATGCCCTTGGATTGTCCCACGGTAGGCCTAGCATCTCACAGTAGGCCTAGTGACCCGCAGTAAGCCTGGCATCTCACAGTAGTTTTCCTAAGAGACCCCTGCTCTGAGCTTTCTCGAGTCTTGTTCTCCACGAGCCCCTGGACTGATGTGATACTCACTCACCCTCTCACTTGTTCTAAGCACAGGCATAGGACGTGCTAGGAATGAGATATCTTGAGACAAGCAGACCCGAAACAGGAAAGCCTTCCATGCTATGACATGGCAAATCACATCACCTCGGTATACAATTCAGAGTGGCTTCCCTTCTTGGGTCTCTCAACTGCCATATAAGTGCAGTACAGGACAAGACACCTTATGTCCTGGGCAAGGGTAGCCTTGGGGACCTGGCTCACAGCAAATCCAGGCTTCCACTGTCTCTTTCTATCTACTTCTGAGTAATAAATCGGCTTATGTAATTTTTATACAATCTTCTCAGTAGACTCGGACAAGTGCACCCTGGACCGCTTCCCAGGTCTCTCATCCCTACTTTTCTTGTTTCTCTGTGAACTGACCAACATCTCCCCTCAAAAATCTCTCAATCCTCAAGAAATGGACAACATTGGAGAAAGGGGTGCTTGGGACAGTTTTCATCTCTTGATATTCCTGGGAGCTACGGAAGATATGGATGAGCCGGGTGGTGGTGGCGCACACCTTTAATCCCAGCACTTGGGAGGCAGAGGCAGGTGGCTTTCTGAGTTCGAGGCCAGCCTGGTCTACAGAGTGAGTTACAGGACAGCCAGGGCTATACAGAGAAACCCTGTCTCAAAAATCAAAAAAAAAAAAAAAGGAAAAATGGATGAAATGCAGGAGAAGGGCAGGAACAGACAGGCCAGGAGGACAAAATCTGTCTTTTAAAGAGCTTTCTTTTGACCTTGCTAATCCACAGGAGTGGAGCTCAGAAGATGGGTATGCAGGCCCAGCAGTGAGTCAGGGCAGATCTTGGGGGAATCGGAGAAGTGGCTTCCTCTAGCCTTACCCGGCCCCTGTGATTGTGCCCACAGAATATGAGAGGCTGTATCTTCCCTCCTCCTCCAACCCTCACAGGTCTCAGAACCATAGGGAAGAGGTTCTTGGTTTCTGTTGCTGTCATAAAGCACTGGCAAAAGTAACTGAAGGGAGAAAGGGTTTATTTTAGCTCACAGCTCATGGCAGTCTGTCCATCATGACAGGAAAGTGAAGAGTCTGTCATAACAGGAAAGTGAAGGCAGCTGGAGGTTATTCTTTACCCTGACTCCTACCCTTCAGATGACAATTTTTTAAAAAATAAAATATTTTTTATTATGAGGGGGTTTGTGCATATGAGGGCTAGTGCCCTTCGAGGCCAGAGGCATCAGCTCCTCTTGGAGCTAGAATTACAGGTGGTTGTGAGTCACCAATGTGGATGCTGGGTACCAAATTCTGGCCCTCTACAAGAGGCTAAGCCATCTTATTCCCACCATACGACCCAAACTCCTGACTGCTGTGGTTGTCAGAACAGAAACCAAGCAAGAACTAATGCTGCTACTAAGAAGTTTAAAAGGGGGCTAGAGAGATGGATCAGCAGTTAAGAGTACTGGCTGCCGAGCAGGGCTGTCCTGAGTTCAATTCCCAGCAACCACATGATGGCTCACGGCTATAGTGCACTCATACACATAAAATAAATAAATCTTAAAAAAAAGAAAAGAGTACTGGCTGCTTTTCCAGAGGCCCTGAGTTCAATTCCCAGCAACCACATGGTGGCTCACAAACATCTGTAATGAGATCCGATGCCCTCTTCTGGTGTGTCTGAAGATAGCTATAGTGTACTCATATACATTAAAAAAAAAAAAAAAAAAAGTTTAAAAGGGACCTCCCCCTCAAAACAGGAAGACCGTGGGAAATCAGGGGAATTGTTACCAGCTCTTACTGCATTCATTTCTGACAGCTACACCCCAAAATTAGCCTCAGGCTTCATAGATTTAAAGGGACAGTCTTCAACAACTGTTCCACCCTAGATGTCCATTACAAGAAGGGCTCCCAAGACACTGATCAAAGAGCTAAAAATTTAATATAAAAACATTTCCTAGACATTCAATAGTAATTAATTGGGTGTGAAAAAAAATTAGATGATTTGGCCAAATTTCTGAGCTAAGAAATGTCCATACCTTAGCCTGCTCTAGGCTGTGTTCTCGCTGGTGGCCTATTCCTTCCAGTCTGAGGTCATTCAAGAACTGGGCAAGGAAGAAAAGACAATTGACAAGGTAAAAGTCAGGAAAGTGGGGGCGGGGGGAGGGGGCGAGCGCGGGGGAAAGAGGCTCAGTGAGGATGATTCCCAAAGCACTTTTACTGCTGTCTCGAGGCAAGGTCACAGTCTACCAACCTGTGTAACTCTAAAACCTGACTCCATCCCAGAAAAAGAGGGTCCTGCGTGTCTGGCATCTGAATAAACACAGACTATGCCCCTTAAAGCAACAAAAATATAATGCCACTTCTTAACATTACATTTTGATCCCACCTCCTCTGACGAAAACCTGGTTCCACCCCTTCCGGGTGATACCCAAGCCCCACCCATAGAGTGCGAAGGTATCCCTGTGATGTAATTGTTAACGGTCCGTTTCCGGGGCGGAGCCAGGGAGGGCGGGGAGTTTAGGCTGTGCAGACCCCTGAGCCCCCCTTCAGGTGACTCCAGCCCCTCAAAATCTCCATCCAGGGCCTAAATGTCCCATCTTTCCTGCCGCTAGACCTCTCTCCTTGGTGACTCCACATTCCGGTCCCTAGATAACCGTCCTCCTAAGGCTTTAACTTCTAGTGATTTCCGTATCATCCATCCCATCCTGTCCCGATGTGACAATTGGCTTTCGGGGGATGCCACCTGCCTCAGTGTACCTGAGGACTATTCAGACTCGTCCTGGGAATGATGGAGAAGGGGACTTGCGACTGGGAATAAGTGTTCCTATCATGCTGCTCCCCAGGAACCGTTCGGACCCCGGGACATGTCGCGATTGAGGAGATACGAGGTGGCGCTGGAAGCGGAGGAGGAGTGAGTGGAGGCGGGAGATGCGGAGGAGGGATGTGAGGCCGGGGGTGGGGGAAGGTGAACGTCCCGGGCGGGCGGAGCGGGCCCTCGAGGGGCGTGGGCTGCGCTGTCCAGCCCTTGGGGGCGGGGCTTTCTTGAGGACTAGGTTCCAGAGGTGGGGTCTGTGGGTCAGCCCCGCCCCTCCCGGTCCGGCTCTGCCTTGTCTTTGCAGGATCTACTGGGGCTGCTTCTACTTTTTTCCTTGGCTGCGAATGTGGCGCAGGGAGCGGAGGTGAGGGGGCTGCGATCTCGTGGGGGCATGAACAAGGTTCAGTGTCGGTGGACGGATGTGGGGGAGTCCAGGCGCCCCTGCCCCGCCTCATGTCATTGTCGGGTCGCCCTACAGCTCGGCGCACCCCCGGGAGCAGAAGCTGGAGCCTCTGCGGGGCCTAATGAGCTGTTTGTCGAGCGGCCTGAGGCCTGCTCCCCAGCGCTCAGGTCGTGGTCTCCTCTGTCGCACCCCCACCGCCGCTGCACAGACAGCCGGTGCATTAAAGATTTAAAGTCACGCCCACTGCCTTCCTGACTTTACCGCCGCAGCCGCCACGGGTGCTGGGAATCCCACTCCATACCTGCTGTTTCTTAAGCCACAGGGCATCCGTCCCTGGTAGGAAGCCCTTGCACGTGTGGGACTCCATTGCCCCCTAAGGGTCAGGCTTCCGATTACAATCAATCAGTGACAGGCTCCCTGCCACGCCCTCCCCAAAAGCACCCACACTGAGAGCAAGCTATGTCTCTTATCAGTGTTCCCACACTTATCAGTGTTCCCACAATATCAGCTGTTACCACCTTCCTCCAGCTGTAACTTTGCCAGATGTCCGAAGAATCTTCCTTTCCTGGGAGTGGATCTAAAACATTTTAGCCAAATGATGAGTCTGCTGTCAGTGAGAGGAAGGACCAGTTCCTAGAAGCTGCCTCCAGCAAGTGTACCCCTGGAGAGTGACAAGGGTTGAGGGGCCAGGTCCAGGTCCGGAATATAGTTAAAACCCCAAGCTGGCTCCCCCAGTCTGATCCCAATTTTTTGTTTGTTTTTGTATTTACTTATTTTTTATCATGTGTGTGTTTGTATGTGTGTGTGCTCACCACAATGCATGTGCATGCGGAGGTCAAAGGCCAGCTTGTGAGGGTCGGTTCTCTTTTTTTTACCACGTATGGGTTCCTGGGATGGAACTCAGGGTCTCAGGCTTGGCACCATGGCCATCCCGCCAGCCCCATCGCGGTTTTAAAAGTCCGTGGCATCAGAGAACTAGCAGTTTGCTAAGAATCCTGCTGCCCGCATATTTACCTTGTCCACCCGAATCACTCGGGAACCCGTTAACCCTTAAGTGGCTGAGAGTCAGCCTGACCTCTGCACCCACCACGTAGACATTGACTCCTATTCCAGAACAGGCACCTGAGGATTACGTTATGGAGACAGCCTGGATCCTGGCTGAGCCCAAAGCTGACTCTTAGCCTGGCACTGCCCCTACCATAGCACACTGTGCTGGGAAAAAAGATTGGCCTCCATAGCTCTGGAGAAGCCAAAATAAGGAGAGAAGGGCACGGAGCCAGGAAAATGTTTCTACCTTCCAAAGATCTCTGGATTGACAAGCCCAAGAGAGCTCACAAGTGGCGAGCCACCAGCAGAGTGTATAGACAGGATGATGGAGCTGGGTGAGCAGGGCGAGCAAGGTGTGTTTCCTTAGAATTTCTTTTTTTGGTGGCACGCCCAAGCCCTGGGACAAAGATCTAGACCAGGAGTAAGAGAGATGCCCCCTGAAGCTTCCAGTACCAAAAATTCAGGATGAGTGGCCTCTGGCTTGTGGGTAACCTTCAATGTGCAAACTTTTAGCCATTCCCTCACAATGTCTACATCAAAGACCCCTTCCAATGCTTTGACTAGCCCTGGGTCCACATCTCCCCAGACTGTCATAAGGGGCCTCTGGGTCTTACCCTGGCTGGGAGGAAGCAGGCTTAGGTTTTCAGTGTAGCTATGGTCAAAGAAGCTGTGGACGTCCTGTCCCAAGATCTCTACTCCACAGAGGATGACTGGCCTCCGAGCAGGAAATTCAATATCCAGATAAGGTGTGGATTCTTGGTGTTATGACTCAGTTTATATTTTAAATCCAGAGTAGAACTTGAGAATTGAAATCCCTAGATTAGGAGTCTAGGCCACTAGCCCAATAAACACACCCCACCCTAGGCAGTTTACAACTTTCCAGAAAGCGTTGACTCAAAATGAGTAGGAATTTTGCATTCAGATCCAGTTATACCCCAAGGCCCCATTGCAAAGCATTTGGATTTCCGAAAACATCCCACTGAACCATATTAGTACATATGTATTTCTGATGGAAGGAAGCGTAGGATGGGGTGCAGGTGTTTTGAGTTTGGGAAAATGGGTATTTCTGGACCTGGGTTCGGAAGGGTATGTTCCTTCAAGCTCAGAATGGAAAGATGATAGAATTTGAATCAAAAGAGACGACCTAACTTTGTTCTTGAGTCCGATGTCTCCAACAAGCCAGAGACTAAGTCTGGAACCACCCAGGCTCCCACTGACAAGCTGGCATCCGTGGAACAAGACTAAGCAGAAGCAAGAAGGTGAGATTCGGGAGAGGGGCTTTGTCTTCTTGGATTTTTGTTGATTTGTTTGTTTGTTAAGGCAGGATCTCACTGTGTAGCTCAGGCTGGCCTGGAACTCACTATGGAGACCAGGCTAGTCTCAAACTCACAGAGATTGACTTGCTTCTGCCTGCCGAGTACTGGGGACAAGAAATGTGCCACCATACACCCACACACTTTCACTTGTTTTAGCAACAAAGGACTTTTATTTCTCTTCCTCATCTGCCTCAGATCCCCACCCCCTTCACGGTAGACATCTCCCTATTAGCCAAGAAGAGTCTGTTTTAGGGTCTCCATCCCATCAGTTTCTCCTGATTAAAAACATGCAGGGCAGGGCAGTGAGTAGGGAGGAGGAGATGAAGGCAGGTCAGCGCTGGCCTGTTCCTACCCACTCGCAAACTTCCATCAGGAGTGCGTATGTACTAATATGGTTCAGCGGGATGATTGTGAAAATGCAAATGTATTACAGTGGGGCTTTTGGATATAACTGGATCTGTGTAATTTTTTGTCTGTGAGCATACATTCATGGGCGTGACTTTATGAGGTTACATGACCAACGTATGACTGTGAATGTGTGGCTATGGGTGTGAGTGTAAATGACTATCAGGAGACACCACAGTGGATCATGGCTGTCCTGAGCTTCTGTAACATCAGCCCCCTTACATCACTCGCTAGCTCTCTCTCATCTTCTCTGTTCAGGGCCTAGAAGCCCATGGGGGGAAACGGCAGTCCAGGAAGGGGATAGGGTCACTGATGACAGGCCAGAAGTTAGAGAGCTCAGCATCACAAGATAAGCAGGGCATCTACACCTGTGTCTGACTCACTGAGTGCCTGAGGCAAAGCACAGCTAGATAAAAGCTAAGGGAGCAGAGGAGAAAGAAAGAAAGGAGGAAACCTCTAGGCTGAGCAGTATGGAGGGACTCTCCCCCACTGGCAGCCTCCTGCTGATACTGTTGCTTCTGAGCCCAGCTCCCGAAGCAGGTAAGTTCTCAGAGGGAGTAGAATGCTGAGTGAGTGGACCAGAAGGAATGGGGGCCCAGAAAGTTCGATCCCTAGCTAATCTAATTAGAGCAGCTTGTGGGTCTAGACCTCTCTGAAGTGTGGCCCCATTGTTCTCCAGCCTTGCCGCTGCCCTCCAGCACTAGCTGCTGTACTCAGCTCTATAGACAGCCACTCCCAAACAGGCTGCTGAGGAGGATCGTCCGTGTGGAACTGCAGGAGGCTGATGGGGACTGTCACCTTCAGGCTGTTGTGTGAGCTCTGCCCCCAACCTTGATACCTCTAACTCTGCCCTCAGTCCGAACCCTAGCCCCATTACTAATTCTAATACCTACTTGGATTTCCATCTGGCTTTTGCCCCTAACCCCTGAACCCTACCTAAACTCATCCCCCAAATATGAGCTTAGCTTTGGACTTTTTCTCTTCCCAGGCTCCACCTGGCTCGGCGCAGTGTTTGCGTTCATCCCCAGAACCGCAGCCTGGCTCGGTGGTTAGAGCGCCAAGGGAAAAGGCTCCAGGGGACTATACCCAGTTTAAATCCGGTACTACAAAAGAAAATGTACTCGAGCCCCCAACAGCAAAACTAATAAAGCAACATTAGACAACAGTCTCCAAAAAACTTCTGTCTCTTTTATTTTAACTCTTCACACTCCCCAGAAGGGCCAAGCCCAAGACCCACACACACTCTCCAGTCATCTGTACACACATACAGAGAACTTAACGCTCCCTGTCTCACATACACACGGTCACGGAACACAGACTTCTATACATATTCTTCAGGCAGACTTCCACCTCAAGGATGACATCAGAGGTCCAGAGAGCATTCAGCCCGCAGCAGGTTTGGAGTATAGGTGTCAAAGAAAAGGGCTCCAGACATCCAGCTGAGAACTCCATCCACCGGAATCCACTGCCCTACCTCTTTCTGCCTGTCCATTTGACCACCCAAGTCTGACAGGGTTACGGATGAAATCAGCTGAAGTTCTCTGGGGTCCTCTGCAGGTTTGGGATTCCTAAAGGACCAGGGAGCATATCAAGAGACAGGAGGAGTGGACCTAGACATCCTGAGAATAAAAGGGGGACATTTCCAAGCCAAACTCTCTAAGATGGAACAGAGGGGCCCCTAACACCCTAGAGATAAGCAGATATAGCTCTGAGCCACGGGTAGGGGTGGCAAGATGCTCCCCTAAGATCCCCTAGGGAATGCTCAGAGCCACATGCCAAGCAAGTGAGCCTAATGACCTGTGCTCAGTCCCCGGAACCCATGTAAAGGTAGAAAGACTCCAAACGCATGCTATGACGTGTGTGCCTGCACAACACACAACAGTAATAAGATTTAACTCTTCAAATCAGGGAGAGGGGCAAGCATTGATCCAAGACATTTAAGTGGTGGCAGTGGTGGGGTAAATATCAGTTCTGGCACCTTGAAAATGAAGGGTGCTACCTGTAATTCCCAATACTCTCAGGGAAGAGACCCATGTCTGAGACCAGGCACTCGGGGATGAAAGGTCTACCTGCTTTCCCCCTTGCCTAGATGGAAAAGAAGACCCAACTCCAGTGATTCCCAGGACCCACTAAATCAA
Source organism: Mastomys coucha (assembly GCF_008632895.1). Lineage (NCBI taxonomy): Eukaryota > Metazoa > Chordata > Mammalia > Rodentia > Muridae > Mastomys > Mastomys coucha. The sequence continues at coordinate 3,606,649 of NW_022196900.1, read as the reverse complement.
TAGGGCATTGGTTCTTAAGTCAGACACTCAATCAAGCACTTAGATTATTACCAAGTGCTACTCACCTGGAAGCTTTTCCACCTGAATCATTGGTGCCAAGAACTCAGGTTTTTGAGGTCCATCCTTTCCATTCCGTCTCAGCCTCAGCCTGAAGCATAAAAGGGCAGCTGTCTCCCTACTTGAAATGTCTCCTCCAAGGGGCTTTATTAGCAAAGGATGAGGAATCATGACAGAGAGGACAGTCAGGTGGGGAGAAGCAGTTCCAACATCTAGCAGGTTCAACAGGCAATCTCAGCAGAGGATGGGAATGGACATGGTCCCTGAGCATCAAAGCAGCTGTTGGGCCGTACAGCTAAGGAACCAGTGGCACGCACTCACCACAGCCCCAGTGCCAGGGCTCCAACAGCCAGGCCAAGGAAAGAGAAGATTCCCAAAGATGCTAACACGGCCACTTGCTCCAAGGGGTCCCTGTGATCTGAAGGAAAAGGCCACATGTCACTGGGAGAGCAATGCTAGCCATTCTTGACGCCGCCTTCTGTCTAGGACTTTCATCCTCCACACGCTTTGTCAATCCATCAAATTTACCAAGTGGCCTTGGGTCTGGCTGCAAGGAAGGCCATGGAGGAGCAGGGCTATCCTCCTGAGCTACTGCCTCTAGCTGCTGTTCGTGCTCCCGGCTGCCATCAGGTGTCTCATCATGCAGGGGACCTGAAGAAAGATGAAACCCGAGAGGCCTATAGAAGCTTCTGCCTTTCTTAGGCAGGGGCAGGGGCAGGGGCAGGGGCAGAGGCAGGGGCAGGGTTAGAACCTAAGTCTGGGGTAGGGGCCTAGGAGGCAGTTTCAAAGGATGTGGCCAGCTTCTGGGGATCTGGCTTGTAGACCCGCAGACAAATGGTCTCTATGTGCAGAGGAGGAGACGAGGGGCTAAAGTCAGGGGAGGGCTGCAGGCCAGCAGTGCTACTGAATAGGAAGGCCCCTGACAAGGGGATGTGTAAGACTGTCTAGTGGGTGGTTGCTTTGGGGTGAGGGCCTCACTCTTTGTCTTTGCTTTTGTTTCTCACCAGTGCTTGGAGTACCCCAGGCCTCTGGGCTCCAGGCACTCCAGGTGCCAGCATCCAGAAAGTCCCTGGCACTGACTCGTACGGCATGGGGCAGCCCAGCCACGGCATCTGTTATCACCTCCTCCAAGCCAATGGGCTCCACCTGGAGGTAAAGACAAGGGTGTGGTCCCAGTGTAAGAACCTGCCCAGCCCCAGCCTGCGAATAGTAGCTCTCCCCCATGCTGCCATCCCTATCGACCTGCTGGAGAGGGTCTAGGCCCCACGTTGGGTGGCTGATGGGATGAAATCTATGTCTGGGATTTGGAAAATGGAAGCATGTAGAGGTTACTTAGAGGGCCTGTGGTGTCAGTCAGTCTGTGTTCAAAACTTAAGTGACTTGCTGAGAGGACTGTGAGCTTCTATGTCTCAGCTTCCTCGGCTATAAATAAGGGTGACTATACCTAACAGAGATAACATGTCAAATGTGTATTGAGGCAGGCAGACAGCTCTGAATGCAGATTATGAACTAAAGGGGCAGCTTCCCAGGAGATGCCAACCAATCTTTGACATTTCTGGATGTGGAGTTAAACTATTTTCACCTAGACACAAGGGTATGTATATGAGGAGAGTCCTCTGGGTAAAAGGTACCCCCTTTCCTAAAAGTTTCTCTCTGTCTCTCTCTCTCTTTCTCCCTTTCTCCCTCTCTATCTCTCTATCTTTCTGTCTTTCTCTGTCTCTCTCTTTCTTTGTGTGGGTGTGTCTGTGTGTGGTGGTGTGGTGTGATGTATGTGTGTATGTGCTGGTGGTGGTGGTATGTGAGTGTGTGTACAAGGTGGTGGTGTGGTGTGTGTGTGTGTGTGTGTGTGTGTGTGTATGTATGTGCCAGTGGTGGGGTGTGTGTGTGTGTATGTGTACAAGGTGGTGTTGTGTGAGTGTGTGTATGTGGTGGGGTATGTGTGTGTGTATACAAGGTGGTGGTGTAGTGTGTGTGTATATGTGGTGTGGTGTGTGTGTGTATGTGGTATGGTGTGTGTGTGTATGTGGTGTGGTGTGTGTGTATACAAGGTGGTGGTGTGGTGTGTGTGTGTATGT